>NW_012112142.1:4839343-4844751 GCF_000951035.1 Colobus angolensis palliatus | reverse complement strand
TTATTTTTTAACTTTTATTTTAGGTTCAGGGGTACATATGCAGGTTTGTTACACAAGTAACCTCGTATCATGGGGGTTTGGTGTACAGATTATTTTGGGGATGCCTTTAAAACGTAAATTAGAAACACCTGCTACACATGAAAATATTTTCACAATGTTTGGCACTAAACTATACCTGCTGTTTTATTATATCATGAAAATATTCAGAAGAGCTTTGGAATGGTCAATAAATCGCATTTAAAATGACAACTCCTGGTTACAGGAGGGTCCTCGTTATAAACTATTTAGGACATTAAAATGTGTGGTGCTTCCTTGGTTCTTGATTTGTAAAAAGTGCACTGCAAACATTTATAAAAGCAATTGTAAAAAGATCTTTATGAGATGATTCTAAGGAAATTTTCGAAGATTCTTTTAGTAATAATAGTACTTAAAAATTTTAAGTGGCAATAATATATACATGCCCTATCTCTTACAGATACATATGGAAGAATTTATCAATGAGTAGGACATGCCTTAAAATAATCCAGTGAGGCAGGAAATGGGGATATGCTGCTAACTGTAGAAGTGAGGTTATGGATATTTGAGGTTTCATTATACTATTTTATCTTCTTTTGTGTGTTTGTAAAATTCTCCATATTAAGTTTTACAAGCTTTTTACAAAAGTAAGAATTAAAAGCAGAATTGTTCAGTGGACTTTTCTTTAAGTTTAAAATATAACGAAATCTGATTGTATTTTTTTCACTTTTAACTGCTTTATTGGGGTATAATTTACATCTACACAGTTCACCTACTATAGGCATACAGTCTATTGATTTTTAGTAAGTTTTATGGTTGTACAATCATAGAAATTTAATTTTAAACCAGGAGAATTTTTTTTAGTGTTGGGAGAAGAGTGTTTTGTTGTTGTTGTGAAACAAGGATCTACTTACACAATGGTTAGGACAACAGCTTAGTTATGTTTTAGAAACATGTCTATTTTTCTCTTCTTGAAATACCAAAATAATTCTAAAAAAAAAAAAACGTATTTATCAGCAACTAGATTTTGTGACTAAAGCTATCTTTCTTCCTCCATCTTTACTGACGTGTTTCTTCCTTGCCAACATTTTTTCTTCAGCAGCGGGCAGATGCAAGATCTGAATCGACTCTTCTGTGGTTCTAAAGCTAGGCCAGTGCAGCTCCAGGGAGGGATCCCACTACCCAGCTGAGACTCCCTTGGGAATGGCAGAATTATAACTTATCTTTCCCATTTCTGAGGAAGTGGGAAAAAACCTGAATCCCTAAAGCAGGCCTGAATACCACGGTACTCTCAGCTAAACTGATTCTGTGGCTGCTCCACTATCATTTCTACCCAGGCTTCAAGGTGTCGGGGTAAGTGATCCCCCACCTAACCATGGCTTCTGGTATTTGTTTCTATAGGAATTGCTCTGTGTTCACTTCAGTGTCAGCTCTAGAAATCAACATTTGTGCTTTCATTTTCAAATGTCCAGCCTCAACGGAAAAAGAAAAGTTGGATTTTTTGAATGAAATCCTATATGCTTTTCATATGGGTGAAAAGATAACTTTAGAATAATTCACTTTGGATGCATAACACTAATACATAATAGTATTAATATATAACAAATAAAATATACAATCAGCAATTGATATTCTTACACTATAAAAAGCTCAGAAAAGTTTTGTTTGAAGGTTTAGCATACCATAAATAAAATATATGAGAATTTACAATCAGTAATAATGCTCATATTTCACTGTTTTATGCATTTAAATCAAACGCTTTGGGAAATTTTATCTAGCTGGACACTCATGGTCATCACTGATAATGTATCTCAATAGAATGTGCATCAAACATAAAATCACTTTAGAGTGTGAAAGGAGGTGCTATTAAAAATTACGCCAGGACACAGGCATACCCCAAAACGTTTCCAGGCTAACTGGGACACAGGGTAACTCTAGTTATAAACACATCAATGCAAAAACATTTAAGATTAATGGGATTGACGTACATTTCCAGTTCTTAAGGGGCTATCATCAATTTCTTCAATTGTTCTTCCCAAGCTCCTACTTTTGGAAAGCATTAGCAATTAGTAAGGGAAAGAAGCCAAAGGAATCTCTTTTATAATTTTGTCCCTTGAACTGGGATAATATTTTACCTTTGTACCACTAATATTCTTATCTTTACATTTTATATCTCACTGAACTACGAACTTTAATGAATACTGAATTTTAGCAAAACAGATTATAATTCATCAAATGAGAATTATGACAATCACAAAACTGTGAAATTTTGGGAAAAAAGTCAAATTCTAGGAAAAACATACCATCATTTGCAACTGGAGAATTTAATTGTTTAAGACACAGTGCCAAGGACCATTATCACTATAAAATACCAACAACAATTTTGAGACTCAGATTACTGAGTAACTTAAACTAGAAATCCAAAATAGAAAGAGTCCACCTGGAGGTGCTCCCCAAAACTATTGATATCATTTAGCTAATCCTAGAATTTAAATAACACTTCAATTTTCTTTAAAGTCTCTTCACACTAAAAATGTCATAATTAAAATTCTCAGCAGTACTTATGTCCATGAATGTTAAAACCAAAATCAAACTAAAAACTTAAAAACCACTGAAATTTACAAACCAGAAGGATTTTCCACTTTAGTAAAGAGATTATGATGAAATATGGCACAATTTTATGAACTTATTCGTCCAACTAAATGAATTTACATTCTGTAGCGCTTCAATAATTGTAGAAGTTGGAGCACTGCCCAAAAACAAAATGGGGTTTTTTTTTTGGTTGGTTTCTATGCAGAAGCCAAAATGATTTACATTTAAAATTAAATTACTGAATAAAGTACATGGCATGAAGCTAAAGTGGTTCGTAATAGGTGAATAGTAGTGATGGGGATTTCCTTCTCAGAAAGGAGAAAGACATATGCTAAAACTACTTCTTAATGAACTTCCAAAACTATTCACATCATTCACTTAAATACTTTGATTTCAAGATGACACCAGCTTAAATACTGGTTCTGACAGTTTATTCCATTTATATAAGATATCACAAGGAGAAATTTAGAAACATTCTGATGAACCCAAATAAGAAACCTCAATACAGCTTTTCAACTAATATTTAAAGCAAACCATCTGAGGACACCATCAAATGCACTTCTTTTTTCCTAACTCATCACTACTATTACTACTATTTTATATTTTTGTTTAAATTTAGCAACTCTAGGCCGGGCGCAGTGGCTCAAGCCTGTAATCCCAGCACTTTGGGAGGCCGAGACGGGCAGATCACGAGGTCAGGAGATCAGGACCATCGTCTCTACTAAAAAATACAAAAAAAACTAGCCGGGCAAGGTGGTGGGCGCCTGTAGTCCCAGCTACTCGGGAGGCTGAGGCAGGAGAATGGTGTAAACCCGGGAGGCGGAGCTTGCAGTGAGCTGAGATCTGGCCACTGCACTCCAGCCTGGGCGACAGAGCGAGACTCTGTCTCAAAAAAAAAAAAAAAAAAATTAGCAACTCTATTTGCAAAAGTATCTATTTTCAGGCATCCTCACTTAAGAAGCCCTCAGCAGGAAAGACTGTGCAATCACATGCAATTACAGATGGAAATGACACTCAAATTTATCTATGATATTTGTTTCCCAAAGCCAAAACAATGTTTCCCTCAGCTATATTTCACCATTGGTTTGATCCTGTAAGACAAAAATAACTTCAGTTTCTTAATATCATCTGTAAGAATGGGAGAAATTTGAGCAAATCATTATTAGTCATGCTGGCAACAACAAAAAAAGTCATTTTGCCAGACAAACGAGAGGTCAGAGAAACCAACACAGAAATGGACCTGAAGTAAGCTATCGAAAGTACAAGAACAATTTAAAAATGATAATAAATATAAATGGCATCAAGACTATCATTAAATGTTGAATTACAGTGCACCAGAGACCCAATTCAAAAGATAAGAACTTTCCATGTTTTCTCTCATCGTTGAGTTTTAAAATATTATAATCCCTAAGATTTGATAAAGACAGACATTTAACAACCGTCCAGCATCTACCTATGACTTCGAGGAGACTCTGTATCTGGGTTTACAGCTCATTCACTGATTCATTCACCTACAGCACACTAGGTACTGTGTTATTTGTAGAGATTAAAGCCTCATCAAGACAGTCCCTCTCTGCTCTCAGGGGTCCGGTAGGAAAAAATAGAGGAATTTTAATAAACCATGTTAAAACCTATGATAGGGCAAGTTCAGGTGCCACAGGACACACAGGAGTCAAGGAAGCTTTGGCTACCTCTAAACTGAGTACTGAAGTTCTAGGAGGAATTAGCTAAAGTGAAGATGGAAAGAAGACTAATCAAACACAGGGAACTCTAAGTACAAGGGCTGGAGGTGGGGCAAGCAGCCCGACAGACAGATGGGAGAGGCTGGCACTTTCATGAACTAAGTACAGCTGAAGAAGAGACTTAGAGGCCTGAGGGAAAAGCGATGAAACTAGAGAGGGACAGGCAGATTCCGAAGTTCGCGTGTGATGCTGAACTCTTCTGAGGAAGCTGGAAAAGCGAAGCCAGGTAAAGTGCGAATGCTGGGTGGGCTCATTTGTCTCCCTGATGCCCGTCCCCTAGCATCACCCTCACTGCACAGTGATTCTAAGTGATGTATCAGCAACATTATTAAAGGCCCAGCCATGGGCCTTTCTCTTAAGGCTGGGGTTCCAGTCTGTAAAATGAGTTTGCTCAGCACAGTCGGTAACCCCGGGTTTCTGTAGGCCTATGCAAGGCATGGAGTCTTCAGTTCAGCACTGGGGCTACCTTTCCCTTGCCTGCTGCTTCTGGCCCTCTCACCTACCCACACTCTCGAAGAGTATCTGCCCCTCTGCCTCTGGTTGAAGGCTGAGAATAATGGCAGAATTAAATAGGGACCATTAGGGGGCTTCTGCACACTCCACGTTTCTAAAATGTAAAGAGGACACAACTACAAAGATGCAGAGGACAGGCAACTGGCGAGTTGCCACGAAGTGGCTGGAGGCCACCAGGCCACCAGAAGGCACAGTTCTTAAAACTTGCTAATAAGCTTATTATATCTGGCTGTAAGAAGTGGTATGAGGCCCACAGTTTATGAAAACAGTTTGTCAGTTTTTTGATATATGGGAAGATGAAGAAAACACCATGTGAAAAATGAGGTGTGAGAGGAAAGACTCCCTGCTGTTTGGGAGAATGGAACCTTTTCGAAGTTTTTGTGGACAAATTTTCAAGTGGTTTTCCTTGAGGGTCAAACTTTGGAAGCTTCAGAGAACACACCATAACGTGATCTGGTTTTCTCGCCTCCTCTTTCATGATGATGGGGTCTAGTTAGTGCACACAGGGCTGTGTGGTGAGAAAGCACAGCAAGAGGTTGTGTGGGG
>NW_012112142.1:4836843-4838886 GCF_000951035.1 Colobus angolensis palliatus | reverse complement strand
ATAGCCACATTTTAAAAAGTAAAAATAAACAGGTGAAATTAACTTTAGTAGTGTATTTTATTTAACCCTAGCCAAAATATTAGCAATTTAATCTGTAATTAAATTTAATATGTAATTAAAAATGTAATCAGTATAAAAATTATCAGAGATATTTTATATATTTTTTTCATACAAGTCTTCAAAACCCAATGTGTGTTTTACACTTACAGAACATCTCAATGTAAATTAGCCACATTTCAAGTGTTCAAAAGTCACATGTGGCTAGTGTCTACCATATTGGACAGTGCAGGTTTCAAATATTTTAACCAGACATTCCACCCGCCTTATATCATAAGGCCATCAGAATACATAGACATTCTTCTTGTGGCAAAAGCAGCCAGCCTAGATTAAGGGGAGGCTCTCACTGCTAGGAGATGCTAGTTTCATCAGGGTCATGCCAGAATGCCCAGGGGCAGAGGATGAAATATACAGTGACAGAGGCGGGGTCAAGGGTGAGGTCAAGTGGCAGAAGTGATAGACTTTTATCTTAAACCTATAGCTCCCCATTAGAGGAACAGAGCTATTCCTGATGTAAAATCTGTTGAGGCCTGCTTTCCAAAAACACTTTTTCCATCCACTCCTATTATTTCGGACTAAGGGTCTGGGAACAAAGGAACACATCTGCCTACCCTTGCTGCCGTGAGACTGCAGGAAACAAGTCTGAGTTACCTCACCTGGGAAATGGTGGAAAATGCAGAGCTGCTAAGTGCCGTGCCTGGCCATGGGACTTTGTAATCTTTCTCACTGCCTCCTGGATTTACTGTTAGGATGAAGTGCCATACTTCTCTGGAACTATAAAGAATGAAAATCATTCCATGGCTTGCTTCCCAATGCCTTTAGAAAAAAACAAAATCCAGCCGGTGTGGTGGCTCACGCCTGTAATCCCAACACTTTGGGAGGCAGACTTGGGAGGATCACCTGAGGTCAGGAGTTCAAGACCAGCCTGGCCACATGGTGAAACCCTGTCTCTACTAAAAATACAAAAATTAGCCTGGTGTGGTGCACACCTGTAGTCCTAGCTACTCAGGAGGCTGAGGCAGGAGAATCACTGGAACCCAGGAGGCAAAGGTTGCAGTGAGCAAAGATCACGCCATTACACTCCAGCCTGCATGACAGAGCAAAACTCTGTCTCAAAAAAGAAAAAAGAAAAAAATAAAATCCAATCTCCCTATAATGGTTTTTGAGGCCCTACATGATCTAGTAGAACTTAGGTCTCTGCCCCAACTCTAATGTCACACTCATTTCATCTCCCTCTCATACCACATTAGCCATCGCCTTGTCCTCTGTCATTCTAGTCTCCTTCCTGTCCCAGGGCCTTTGCACTGTGCCAGGGCACACTTCAAGCTCTCTTGCATCTCATATTTCAAGTCTCAAGTTCCTTTCCAACTGGGCCTCTCCAGACCACAATGACAAACATAACCATTCCCCTGCACTTTACCCGCGCCATCGTTTCATGTTTTCCTTCCCCCACCCATTCTATTTTACCTGTTTGCTTATTTGCAAATTGTCTTCCTCACTAGAACTTGCTCTCTGTGAGGGCAGTGGTAGCCTCTGCCTCCAGTGCCAATAACAGCATCTGACACCCAGGAGATATTCAACAAATATTTCATGATTATGTGAATAAATGGATGCTATGAAAATACAGATTTTCATCATTAACTACTAGAGCAAATCATGTTGTAGGGAGTTATTTTTCATTATAAAAATATTTTATTGAGAACATTATGCTAAGCAAAATAAGCCAGTCAAAAAAGGACAAATATTGTATAATTCCACTGATATGAGGTACCTAGAGGAGTCAAATTCACAGAGACAGAAAGTAGAATGGTGCATGACAGGGGCTGGGCTCCGGGAGGAGGAATTAGGAGTTAAGTGGGTACAGATTTTCAGTTTTTGCAAGATGAAGAAAGTTCTGGCCGGGCGCGGTGGCTCAAGCCTGTAATCCCAGTACTTTGGGAGGCCGAGACGGGCGGATCACGAGGTCAGGAGATCGAGACCATCCTG
>NW_012112142.1:4819993-4836637 GCF_000951035.1 Colobus angolensis palliatus | reverse complement strand
GTCATCTTTGATAGTAAAAAAAAAAAAAAAAAGAAAGTTCTGGAGATGGATGGTGGTGATATGGCTGCATAACAATGGGAACGTCTTAATGCTGCTGAACTGTACACTTGAAAATAATTAAGATGATAAATCTAATGTGTATTTTATCACCATTGAAAACTGCTACAGTGATATACACTTATCAAACAGGCACAAAGTAAAGATATAGCAGCATCTGTTGCTGGTGGGGATGGAGGAAGGGTCCTCAAACTACTGGAAGAAATGTGAATTATTTCCATCTTTGGAAAGCAATCTGGCAACATTTCTTAAAATAATTTGATTCAGAATCTTAATCTAGAATCCTATTAAATGCAATAAATGTAGGAATATGCATACATATAAAGAATCTTCTGAGCAGCACTCTCCACTAACCTGTGAGACACATGTGGGGGGGTCCACAGCACACAGATTTCTTGATTCCTATGGGCCCCGAATTTACTGGACAAGTAAAGCAACATCACAACACAATTAGCTGTCATATAATCCCCTGCTATGCTTAAGGGATAGACATTTTCTCTTTCTTCCTCATTCTTTTTCTTTAAAATTTTACAGAAAATATTTTCTTACATAAGCCAGGGGAAAGACTACTTACTAAAAAACTGGTTAACCAATGCAAATGTATCATCAAATCAACTTCTCTTTAGGATAAAAAATTTAAAAATCAATTACAAAGAGAAACAGTTTGTATCTATAAGAAGTTGAGGTATATGAGTGAGTGAACTGCTGTTACATTAAGCTTCAAACATTTGATTTTCTAAGACATTTGCCAAATCAAAAATTTTATGTGTATTTAATGAGACTAACTTAACACACAAAAATACTATTAAAATGATTCTAATAAAGGTAGGAATGTTAATTGGTTGCAAGATGGTTACTATTTTAGGTGGCAGGATTTCTTCAGACTTTTCAGGTTTTTTTTTTTTTTTTAATTTTGAGAGACAAGGTCTCACTCTGTCACCCAGGCTGGAGTACAGTGGTATGATCACAGGTCACTGCGGCCTTGAACCTCTTGGCTCAGGAAATCCTCCTGCCTCAGCCTCCTGAGCAGCTAGGATTATGGGTGTGCGCTACCATGCCTGGCTAATTTTGTTTTTTATAGAGATGGAGTTTTGCTACATTACCCAAGCTAGTCTTGAACTCCTGGCCTCAGGCAATCCTCTCACGTTGGCCTCCCAAAGCACGGGGATTACAGGTATGAACCACTGTGCTCAGCCCTAAAGATGTTTCTTTAACTTTGGGAAAGATGGTCACATGATAAATAGGATCTCCACAAGGACCACTAATATGCTCTTTATTACAACTCAGACTGAAGTTAATTTTACTTTATTTGACTGCCTCAATGATTACTTTTTAAAAGCATTTCCAATATCCACCTAATATGCTTTTGAGTTCCATTTGAGACCCGACTTGCTTCACTGGATTTCAAGGGGCTCCATGACACCTTCTGATATACTAAGGAATATTATATGCTACTTGAAGGCTCATTTAGTTAATTTTCATTTTAACAAATACAATTTCCATATAGTGGGTTTTCTTTAAATGGGGTACACTTCAACAGCTCAGAACAGAGCTCATGAGTAGTTCCCTGCCACCCCGCTGTCAAAGAAAATATACAATGACACATTCATAGATTAAAAACGTGCAGCCGCTCTGATTTCTTACCATAGTATAGAGCATTTGGCACCCATGAAAAGCAAATCAGCTGTGGATTTCAACATCATGCCAAATATGACTTTGGTACCATTTCTTTAAGAAAACTGCTGTATGATTGCTGCCATAATTTCTGCATCTGAAAAGCTTCCTGTGGTTAGGTCATTTGCAAATGGCACTATGTACAAAGCTACCAAGACAGGTTGGCTTGAGAGGCAGACAATGGTTTAAGTAAGAGAATGAGTTTATATCCCAGTAAATTCTGGCTAATATGTACTAGCAGTGACGTCCACATACAGGTGGAGCTGGCAGTTAACTCCTGACAAAACTACCACCTTCAACAGATGGTGCCTATGATCCTATCCTGAGACATTTATTGACTTCTTTTGTTTAAAACGCCAGTAACACAAAAGCCATCCTCAGGAAACAGTACACTCTTTATCTTAGCGTACATATTGGCTTCTTGAGGGCCAGATAGCTATATAGGTTTTGGGGTGAGAAGGGTGTCCATCCCAGATATTTCTAGGAAAAACTGCTGGAAGTTTAAAAATATGTTTTTAGACAATGTAAATCAACTTCAATTTAAAACTGTTAACCGAAAGCACTCCCTCCCCTCCACTTTTCTCCAATATGCTACACTCAAAATTGTAGCTACTTTGTCAGAATACCAGCAATGGCTTTGAAGTCAGATTCAGGCTTGAGTCTAAGTTTTGTCATTTATAGCTGTGAAATCTTTCCTAAATCACTTACCTGCAAGTGTTTACTAGTATGACCACATGCACAAATATGGGCTGTTACTATCACTGTGCATAAGGAAAGGGAGATGAATTTCACTGTACAATTTCATCCTAGGAACATGCATGCAGGGTCTTCACTTAGGCCATTACAGGCTCTCAGCGAATCTGGTTACTAAAGACCTGGCCTTGAAGGGAGAAGAACCACCTAGTAATTTTTTGTTTAATCAATTATTGCATTATCTTCCCTTTCATTTAAAAGTTTTTAACTATCTATGGTCAGAATTTTGGTAAAATCGTTGCAAGTTAGAATTTAAATTACTCCTTTTAGAAAAATTACATTTAGGACTTTTGATCTGTGCCCACACCTAATATCATGCAGTGAATCTCTTCTACAAAACAGTGTTAAAGCTTTTAATGTCATCCATCACCCTATTTGATAATACAACAGAGCAATTTGAGAAACTGGAAAAGCTGCCTGTGGACGTCTGCATCCAATTTCAATGATTTTTTTTCTCACCAGGATTCAAAGCAGCCCCTTACTGGTTTCAAATGCACATTTTATGTTTAGTGCTTGGAGGAGCTGGGTAGTGTTGGAATCTGACATAAAAATTATTATTCCCCTGACATTTTATATACTATTCCATCAAATAACACTTAGAGAGCTTTGCATATTATGTGGTACATGTCCAGTCTGACAAGTAATAAGAGCGCTGTGAACAGCTATCATTTATTTAACGTCTACAATGTGCCAGGTACTTGGCACACATCATCTGCAATCACTGAAGCATCATGATAAGCTAAGTATTACCAGATCTTAATTTTACAGTTAAGAATCAGGGAGAGGCCGGGTATCTTGCCTAAAGTGCTAGGGCCAGGAGTGTCACATGGTGAAATAAAATAGGAAACACTTTGGAGTCAGAAAAACCTGCATGCAATTCCTAGCTCTGTCCTTCACTGTGTAACTATGGACAGACTGCTTAATTTCCTCATCAAAAATTAGAATATTGCCTAACTTCTACAGAAATTATACAGAAAATAAAACCACAGAATGTCCATTTTGGTGCATGACTTACAGTAGCATTTGATAAATGCTAACTGATAACTACTGTAAATGGTGACATTAGAATTTGAACACAGCCTCCTGAGGCTATGACTCTGATGACGACCCAGTACATCCAAACTGAACCTAGGAAATAAGACACTATCCTGTAGTCTCAATTACTACTACAATGAAAAAAAAGCAGGTGTCAAGCAAAACCTTTAAACATTAAGCTTTATTAGACTGAACCTGGAAATACTGTCTTCAATGAAAATTTTGTATGAAGAATTTCATTTTCAATGAAAATTTTGCACGAAGAAAATTTTGTATGATCTACATTACATATGACAGAACTATTTTATTATAGGATTTTAATTGAATCTTAGGCAGTAGGAAGAATACTTACCCTATGATTTACTTGTATAAAAGAAAATAAATCAGTGCCTGGGATTAATTTACCACTGATTTCTTAATTAGCCATTCAATAAGAATGAGTGGGTACACACAATATGTTCTAGAAGTCTAAGTGAAAGAAACGAATGCTGTTCCCTGGTCAGATGATATAACAATGACGATGACAAAACGACAACAAAGGCTCTTTCCATGAGACTATATGAGGCCATTTCCATTTTTAAAAAGACTGGTCTACAACAGATTGCATGACTGCATTTCAGGTACACACCTTTCTGCATAAAAATACTTTCTTTAGTAATTGCTTTTCCCCAAGCAGCAAAAAGTCCAAATCACCTATAATGCATAGAATGATATCATAATTACTAAGGAAAAATTATTTACAAGGTGAAAATGTTTGCTAATTTTTCAACTTAAACATATTTCAGTAACTGTAAAAAGTATTTAATATAGAGTTGAGGATTTAAAAAAATTCACTCCTGAAGGTATCATATCCACAAGTATCTGAAATCACATTCTTCTTGTAGCCCAGTTAGCAACTGAGGATCTTCAAATAAATCCTAATCAGAAATGTTAGGAGTATATTTAATTTTATTATTTAATTTTATTAATTTTTCTTTGAAATGGAGCATCACTCTTATTGCCCAGGCTGGAGTGCAATGGCATGATCTCGGCTCACTGCAACCTCTGTCTCCTGGGTTCAAGTAATTCTCCTTTCTCAGCCTCCAAAGTAGCTTGGATTACAAGTGCTCACCACCATGCCTGGCTAATTTTCTGTATTTTTCGTAGAGACAAGGTTTCACCATGTTGGCCAGGCTGGTCTCAAACTCCTGGCCTCAAGCGATCCGCCTGCCTTGGCCTCCCAGAGTGTTGGGATTATAAGCCCGCTTGGCCTAATTTTATAATTTCAAAGGGAAAGTTGCTTAAAGGAATTTTATATTTGCAACCATTTAGTAATGATATTTTATAAGTATTTCTTAATTTAGTCTCCTATAAAAACAATGATTTTTATTAATGCCTATTAGCATTACTTTTATTACTATTCCTTTTTAAAATTTAATGTCAGGTCATCTTTGATAGTAAAAAAAAAAAAAAAGAGAAAAGCACAATCAGCACTTATGTAATGGTAAGTTATGGTAAAGACAGAAGAGAAAGCCTACTCTGGTTTCCTGCATAAATGGAGAAACATACGTTCATGTTACTTTTCAATGTGTCTCCTCACGATGGGAAATGTAACTTGCTCAAATTTTCAAGTAACTTTAAAAATGCAATAATTTTCTGGTTTTACAGAGAATGTGTTAATGGCTCAATAGAGGTTAATTTTTCCTACTAAAATCATTTCTTTTTTGCTCACATCTCGTCCCTATGGGTCACTACTATAAATTACAACCTAGTCTGATAAAGAACTAGCTAGCCGTGTCTGAAAACTCTAATTTTCTGCCTAGTGAACTGCGTTCAGTAGTGGGCAACTTTATAAAAAGGGAAATCTTTCCTGCTTCTATTTGACTTTTGTGCAATTTGTACTGCTTTACTGAAAAAAGACAAAGTTAATTCCTAGGGCCCAATATGATTAGTCTGCTCTACAGCTAATTTTCAAGATACAGTAGATGATGTAAAAAACAGAAGCACACTGCTGAGAATAAAGTCAGCTGTGGAATCTAGTATCCCTGGGCCTTTTTATTAGTGGGAATGGACCACAGCACACTCCTGGTGCCTCGTCCATAGTCAGTACTCCACAGCTGTTGCTGAATTGAACGAATGTGCCTGGTTTCTGCTGGCTCTGGACTTGAAGTGTTGCCCTTTCCATTTCCATTTACTGCTTTATCCCAAATTGGCTGTAGCCCTGTTGGTCCCTTACCCCATCATGTGTCTTCTCAGCACTTGCTCACGGGCTGATTTTCTAAGTTCTGAACCTGGTTTTTCATGTTTCAGTGTGATCTGACCTCAGTCACTACTATAGCTCTGGTCTGTCAGATGCTGGTTAAATAAGGCAAAGGTCAATTATTTCAATATTTTAGAGAAGCAACATACATAATTTTGAATTTTAAGTATTACCAGTGATAACAACTTAAGAGTTTCAAATAAATCCTAATCTGATGTGTCAGAAGGATATTTAAAATTGAGAGGGGAGGTAGTTTGAAGGGATTTTTGATCTAATATTTAGAAATGGCATGTCTATAACAATTTCATCAACCATTCTCCTTGGAAACAGTGATTTTTATTTAAGACTTCTAATTAATGGCTAATACTCTTATCATTCCAATTCTTTTTCAAATGTACTTTCAGTTTATATCGGATTCTAAAAAAAAAAAAATTAAAACTTACGTAATCATAGCAATATCAAATTGCTGAGCTTGGTTCAGCTGGGAAACTACGATGGTGCAGGCCAGATGAAAAATGACCAACCTAGACTAATCCTGCACTGGTTTTCCAATTAAGTTGTGGGAGGGTAAGAGAATGCAGTATGTTTTAGAGATCTTGGTACAGTTAATTAAAGGGAAAAAAAGGAAGTAAAAAGTAGTTGTGATCTTCTAAATTGTTTAAGATGCAGAAAGAGTGTGAAAACTATCTTTGCTCTTTGTCTGGTTCTGTATTCGGGCAAACTAAATTTAAATCTCGGTCTTAAATGCAACGGCTTTCTCAGATGGCCCTTTGGCACAATATTCATAAACAATAGAGATCTACCTAAACCAGTGACAAGGAAGTAAACACTCCAGGTCTTCCCTAAAGTAACATATGTTTTTCTGCAATTTTTACTTTTTCCCCTTCAAATCAAATATTTAACATGTATATAAAGTAGTCACAGTTTATATATTCCAAATTTTATAGAGAACCAAGGTATAATATTACTTAACAAAGATAACTCTTTAAAATATAATGTTTATAAAGCACTCCCTTGTTTCTAAAGCAGTTTAAACATATATGTGTTAATTTTTATCTTTCTAACTCGGAGATGGGCAGGGCAGATACTTTGAAGATTTTTGTTGTTTACAGACGAGGAAACAGACTTATTTGCTGAGTCTTTGAGTGGGTGGTGTCATTCTGTATAAGACTACATAAAAGTGATACTGGAACCTACAATGGTGCCGCCTTCATTATACACCAGTGGTAACACTTACTGGAAAACTCTCATAGCGAGGGGTCAAAATGTTACGCAGCCTTTCACTAAATACTAGTAAATGGTCAGTACGGCTTCTAAGAGGGTGGGATGAGTCTCCAAACTAAAGCCCTGGGTCTTCCTTCCAAATTGAAGAAGAAAATAAAATATAAAAAGGGATTGAGAGGAAGGAGGAGGTATTTGCTTCCCCCGCCCAACCCCTTGCCCACCAAAAAAAAACTTTGTAGGTTTGATTCCATTGAAACAAGTAAAAAGAACTTAATGAGCCTGTACTAGATCTAGAGTACTGTACATAAGTATGAATTTATATCAAACTTATCAAAAATCTCATACCATCTACTCCTTAGTTGATGCGCTATACATGACTTTTCAATCTTGTTGACAGTTATGATGCCCTCCGAGATTTGTATTCTTTCATCTTTTGCTACATTTCATGTTTTTACTGTTAGAAAAGTAAACACTTTTATAAAGATGCATTCTGTTGTCAAATGTCAGTGATGTAATGAAGCTAAGGCTCCAGTAAAGACATTAAAGACTCCACAGAGGTATGAGATTAAATGTCTTATACCTATAAGGAGAAAATACATTTCTCTCTCTTCCTTGGGACTGTTCTTCACTAGGTGAGGTATAAGAATTCACTGTTAATTAGCAACACAGCACATACAGGAAGGTGACGCTTTTGTAAATCTAAAGTTAGAGTCAACAAATTCTAAGAGCTAGCATTTACTAAAGAGCTTCTAACAAGGCCAACCTGAGGGCAAAATGGCTTCACAAGAGTTGTGAGCTCCGTTCTTTGGTGTCAGCCTGTTCTTTTCTTGATGTGGATTTGGTTGATGGTATTGGAAAGATGAGAGGGAGAGAGACAATGTGAGCATGTGCAAAGATAATTTTATGACAATTTCTGGTAGTTCTGAAGTCTTCTGGCTAACATTCAAGGTTTTGCCTCTGTTTCTTTGCCCCAGAACAGTGCCAAGTGGCTGAGTGAAGTGGGGCAGACTCTGGAAAAAACGTATTTATCTTTTACATATATCTACTTATCTCTAGAAAAATCATTATCAGCTTCTGTTTTTCCTGTCTAACAAGTCAAGAAGGGTAGTATATACAGATATTGAGGAATAAGGTTAAAAGGAAAGAACTTCTACACTAGATGTGTATGTCTTTAAAGAGCAAAATATTACACGAAAAAACTGGGGGGCTTGAAAGACTGGCATCTTTTTTTATTTGCTACACAGAAATTATCCGCCTTCTCAGTTATTAGTAACTTCATATTGTGGTTTTATATGGTGCCGTAAGCTGCTAGAATCATAATTTAGCAGCTCTAACAGCAGGACTGACAACAGAACACAATTTCCAGTGATCACTACACCAAGCAGCCCTGTTCCATTGCTACTGAGGGCCCAACACCTTTCCTAGGCTTTCAATTTCATTATGTAACTTCCCATACACTTCACCAAACGGCCCCAATAGCCGTGGATATCTGGCTAAGCCAGTCTACTGCCAAACTACCTGGTAGCTAACTATGTAGTTTCTTTATCTTAAAACTCCCAAGAACACATCTCCAGGAAGAGAATAAATGTGTTCAAAGTTTTGTCTCTCTGCTCTTGTATTCCTATTTATCCAGACTGCTTCATCCATTTTGGCAAACTAATCTCTGAAGCCTCAGCAGTTCTAAACCCCACTCATCTGCCCTATTCTTCACCTATTTTCAATGTTTTCTTCCTGAGTCTGTCAGAGGTTGCCATCATTCCCCAGAACTGATCTACCATCCAGTCCTGCCAATTCCTCCTTTTCATGTCCCCAGGCAGGCCTTCTGCTCCACAGGACCATTTGTGGCCAGGCCCTTTTTGTTTTCCATTATCCACAGTCACATCCCAGTTGTCATCTTCTCCTCTAAGTGGTACCCTCCACGAGCCACTGCAGAGCATCCAGGGACAAAACCGCATAAGCCACAGTGTTTTCTTCTGCAGCAGAGAACTTTATAAAAGGACTTGCTATATTTAAGAGAAGGGCTGAGATTTCTCATTCTGATATTAGGACCTTACATAATCTGACCCCAGGGTCTTCGTTTAGTCTCTTCCTCTACATCCCTTGGGCATGGACCAGTTCCAGCCAGGCTAGCTTTCATGGAGCTGGGTCTGCTCAAGCAGATATCCTCAGCCTTCAGTCTCCATCACTGTTTTTTTTTTTTTTTTGCGGGGGGTGGGGGACAGGGTCTTACTTTGTCTCCCAGGCCGAAGTGCAGCAGTGTGATCAGCTTACTACAGCCTCAATATCCAGGTTCAAGCAATACTCCTGCCTCAGCCCCCCAAGGAACTGAGATTACAAGCATGCACCACAATGCCTATTTGATTGTTGTTGTTGTTGTTGTTGTTCTTTTTGTAGAAATGGGGTTTTGTCATATTGCCCAGGCTGGTCTCGAACTCCTAAGCTCAAACAATCCACCCGCCTAAGCCTCCTAAAGTGCTGGGATTACTAGCCTGAGCCACCGTGCCCAACACAGTCTCCATCTAATAGTCTTCCACCACCTGCCTCCTCTCCATGACAACCTAAATACTTACCCATCCTTCCCATCCTGCCAAGGCTCAATGTTAGTATTTGACGACAGTCAATTTACCAGTTTCCATTTCTGGTGTCAAATCATTCTAATATCAAATCACACAAATTATATGAACATAACTACACCACGAGTGCAAGTTCTGTGAGAGGAGCTTCATGTCCTAGGACTCTTGGGTATGTTTTCTGAGCCACTAGGCACAGAGCAGACATCAAAGAGCGAAGAGCTAGTAGCGTTCAGATTTGTATGAGGAAGGCCATTCTGCCAATGGTTCTGAGCCTGATAGGCTATATCTAATTTTTATCACACACAGGAAATGAAACACAGGAAGATAAAAATTTTAAATAAAGCTTTAGATTAATATCAAGATGTTAAAGAGGTACTTCAGGATAGTAATGGTAATTTTTTTTTACATATGAAGCTCATTCCTTAAGAAAAAATAGAGATTACCCAATTTCTTTCCCATTAAGGCAACAGAAATTCAAATTAAGGTTTCAACTCGGAATGGGTAAGAGTTAATTATTTAGAGTATAGCAAGATAACTGTTAAATTATAATGTGCTCTTCCTGAGTATTCTAAAGCCAGAGCTGTTGCCATACTTTTTGATGGGTAAAAATAGTTGGGTAAAATCTGATATTACTCTGTGAGAGGCAATACGGCTGATGTGTTAAGTACATAGAATCAGAAGGCCTGGGCTGCCTGGGTTCAAATCCCAACTGAGGCTCTTCCTTATTACTGGGTGACCTTGGACAAGTTATTTGCTACATGCATGCCTCAGTGGACGGATCTCTAAAATGACGATAGATAATAGCCCCACACATTTGACAGAATTATCAAGAGGATTAAAATGCAAATAGACAATCATGTTCCTAGCATAAAAAGCACAAAGTCCTCAATAAATATTTATTATTTTTAAGAATTAAAGGATCATACCTTTAAGCCTTGTTAAGAAATAGTCAATGTTTTTCCTGTGACAACAATTGCTGAGTGAGTTTAGATTCAACGATATTACCTTTCCAAACTCACAAAACTTTGGCTTAAGAAGGCTATTATAAGAAATAAATGAGATAAAATATGAAGTACTTGGCATAGAGCCTGCACCTAGTAAGTACTCAGTAGCTATTCTTATAGGACCAGGTGGGACACAGAACTAAATATTTTCTCAGAACTGCTACTTAAGTCTATAACAAACTATTCTGTTAGTACCAATGGGAGAGTTACTTTTTAAATCTTAGGATACAAATCAGATGAAAAGAGTAGGCACATTAAAACCAAAGTAGCTCATGAAAATTTTCTTATAAACAGGCAATTCCCTAAACTGGTTTTTAAGAACATCATGAGTCAGGTGATGGACTGTTCATTGGCTTTGGGTTGGCTGCTAGAAAGCTGAGCGCCAAATAAGTGGCCAGCCTCGACAAAGGCCTTGAGGCATATATTCTTTATATTATCTCCATGCTTGGCTCAATTTTTCCCTCTCTTGTTCTAATCTCCCCTCTCTGTTGTATTTTTGTTTCACTTAAATTTCATCTTTAACTCACGGAAATCTGTGAGCTACCTTGGATTATTTTCTGGAACAAGATGGGTCATAAACAAACACATAAACTTGGGAAAATAACTTCCAAAATTACATACTGTGCTCCTTACTTAGAGTTTTCAAATTTGCCATGTGAAGTGCACCTTGATTTAAAATTTAGGCTACAAGCAGCTGTCTTTGGATAACACTAATTTACTTTTGGCTCACACATTTCTATTTCAAATCATTTTCTAATAAATTACTTCAACATACTTTCCACTTTGGAGAAACAAGTGGTATGGTGACAGAAACAAGGGCGAACCCCACTCACATAAGTACTTACCAACAACACACCAACCAATGTTCTTGGGGCACCTGCTGCATGCTGGGTGTTGCCTCTGCCCTGGTCAGCAACCAGATTCCCTCAATATCATGTTTGGTTTGGGGCTCTGGGCTGATTAACCTTCATAATAACCAAGGCATAATGATAAAGAACCAAACCTAGGATTGAAAACTGCGTAGATTCAATAATGTCTGAAGTTCAGCAAAAATGGTGAATAATCAGAGACAAAGTAACTAAGACTTTTCTGTGTGCAAGCTGGAAATGGAAGAAGAGAGACCAGTTATTCACACACGTGGGCCACGCATGCACTCAATGTCCTAGACTTATGTTCTTTAGGGTTCTAACCTTGGCCTACTGTCTCTCTGAATACTGATTTCTTGGCCATTTGCATCCACTTTCACGGATGATGATTCTGAAATACTTATTTTTAATCTTGCCTTGTATCCCAAGCTTCAAAATTAGATATCCAACTACCTCTTAGATATACCTGAATGTCCCATAGGTATTTCAAACTTGTCTTAAACCAAAACTCATACAACTCCCCTTTAAAAAAAACCTAGCAATGGTTTTTCCCCCATAATCAATCACTTTTTCATATATTACATAGAGAACTCATTTGTTATGCTTAATCTTTTCCTCACCCCTCACTAGAATGTAAGCTCTACCAGGGCAGGGGTCGTTGTCCAAGACGTCTCCAGCTATGCTTAGAAAGGTACCTGGCATTTAGTAGGTATTGAGTAAATGTTTGCTAAGTGAATGAACCTTTCATCCCTTACCCTCAAAGCTGCCCCCGCTCCAGTATTCCTTATCTCAGTGAATGGCATTAGCAGCCAAGCCTGGGGAGTCATCCTAGATCTTTGCTGCTTCTCTTCCAATATAGAACTGCCCATGTTACTTTTCAGATGTATTATCTGCCCATCCTCTCAATCCCTGAGAGTGCTGGTCTAGGTCCACTCCAGGTCATTTCTAGCTCAACTGATGAAAACAGCCACCATTTAAATAAGTATACCTCACAACAGCCAGATCTTAAATGCAAAACTGAGCTTACCGTTCTGCTGCATGAAAACATTCAGAGGTTCTCTTTTGCTTAAGGATGAATTTAGGCCTTCCTTGGAGTCCAGGACCTGGTCCCAATCTGCTCATTTAACCTCACTTCCTATCACTTCACATCTGAAAGTTTATACAGTGGTAACACAAAATTGCTTCTGGTGCCCTGTGCAACAACAGCCTGTTCTTATGCCCTCTGAGCAAGGCCGAGTCTGATCTCTCAAGATTCAGCGTGGGAGTCAATTCTTGGAGAAACCTTCCCTGACTTTTCAGGGTGGCCTAAATGTCACGGCTTTATGTATTCCCACAGCAACTAACTGAAGGGATATCAAAAATCTGGGCAAACATTTGCCATTAGCACTACAGTCTTATGCTTATGGAAGGAGGAAAGGAGTGTTCATTAAAATCATAGATATAACCCATTGGGTAGGCATTTATTTAGCCTCTTACAGTAAATAATTAGAGTCAGGTTACCTGATTCCTAAATTCTGAAAAAGGTGAAAAGAAAAAAAAAACTTTAAGATGTTTCATGAGAAAACAGTAAGCAGACAGTCCTTGGTTTCCCATATCTGACACAGCAAATACTGTAGTTGTGACAATGGGCTCAGATGCTCATGAGCTTCCTGTATGTGATTCATGAAGACACCAGGGACTGTCTCTTAAATCATTAATTAAAAACATCTAATAAATGTAATTTAAATTATTCCCCTGCTTTATCAGTTAACTGTACATTGCCAGCTATAAGGAGATAGCTATATTTGAATTATTATGCAATATTAATAACGTCCTGATTTAGCTTGTGTCCACTACAATTAAGTTCTCTGTTTTGTGGCACAAATGCTCACTGCCCCCACAGCACACACCTCCCACCTGCTGCTACCCTCGCTTGTTCTTCCCTCTTGCTCATGAGTGTGTGCACACACAGCATTGACAGGGATAACGTGGTTTATGACACAGTGAAACACACTTTCCTCTGGAACTGTTCAGCTTACTCATTAATTTTGGAGAATCAAAGAAAACTAATGATTCATCAACCACTACATTTCCTTAAAAATATTTTCTCCCATAGAATACACAATCAATACATTTAAAGATCTTTAAAATGTATGCTGTGAACTGAACTACATGGGAAAGAAATGAGGTACTCATTCACAGGCTTGGCTGTCTTAAAATATTGCCTATTTGAAAAACCCCAAGATTGACTTATAATTGTATCTTTTAAAGCCATTTAGTTTCAAGATATAGACCTAAGTCTCTTCCTTCGAGGGAAATGTGTGCGTGTGAAAAGTAACATCACACAATTGGGCTGACCTTACCAAAATATGGACTGTTAGGTCTGTTTTAAAAATTTAAATTCAGTTGACTTTACATAATAATCAACTCTCTTCCTCTTTTACAGCCATACAACTATTTAGTGATTTGTGGTAGCTGTGTCTTCCAGACACTGCATACATACTGAATATTCAAAAAGGAAATTAGGTTATAAAATAGTGTGCTGAATCTAGTCAACTGTGTTCATTGAGGAATCACAAAGTAAAAAACACAGATGAGATGGAACTAATGGCAATTTACTGGGAGGGTGAAGTCATTCAACCTTGATTGCTCTTTTGCTACATGGGTACATTTAAACATTTATTTGGTGGCTACTAAATATCCTTGCTAGATTGTGGAGATAAGACTCTGCCTTCTCTAAAAACTTCTAACAAAAGAGGTAAAGCCTGGTTGATGGCTCTCAGTATTTTCTCAACTGTGAGACTCCCAGTGGTGGGAATGCCACAGAGGCTTGTTACAGGCGTAAATCTCAACAGTTCAGTCCGCATCGGAAAAGCCCCTCTAGGAAATTTCCACAGATCCCCATTCCCCACACACAGCCTTTGAGAACTGCTGGTTTAGAAGGATCTTGCCACCTGAAAGGGCAGCTCTCAGGACAAAATAACATTACAGGAAGAATGAAGATCTAGCAAAGGAAAATGAAGGGCTGAAAAATGAAGACCTAACAATGCAACGTGATTGTATCATTTACATCATCTCTCTACACGAACATTATCAGGAACTTTGGCATTTGTTTGTAGAGGATAGTAATAATCTAATATTTTGGTGCTGCTTTATAATTTATAAAATATGTACAAACATGTTTTCAGGTAATTTTTCATAGCAATGTTCAGGTAGGGCAACACTACTTCTCCATTTATAGACAAAGAAACTGAGGCCCAGAGAAGTTTTAAATAACTTGCCTTAATCTCACATCTAGTGAGTGACGTAAAAAATTAAAAGTAAGTTTCTGACCCTTGAAGCCAATCTAGCTTCCACCACAAGGGAGAACCCTTTTTAAAAGTTATTATTATTATTATTTTTAAGACAGAAAGGTTCTGAAAATCTTCAAGGTAAATAGTGATTCATATTTAAAAATAAATGTATAAATCATTTGTAAGGTACAATAATATGGCTATTAACTGACATTATTGGCTAACAAGTTATTTTGGAAGAGAGTTCTAAGTGTTTTTATATTAAATGTTTAAGAAGAGGAAGATAAGAACACACATACATCCCATTAAACAGAGCACACACACACAAATTCATACTTTAAAAACATAATTTACAGTCTGCATACACAGTCACTACCATAGTAAGTTTTAGGGTGATGCACTCTAGAGCATAAAGCCTTAAGGACATCAACTCAAAACTCAGACTGGTGTGTTTTTCCTCTTGTCTGCTCTCTAGGGATTATCTTCATGTTCTGTTCCCGGTGCCACTATTTCCTTTTAGCTTTAAATGACTTCCCTCAAATTAGCTCCCTCTACCCACCTTGCCCAGAATTCTCTGCTTCCGTAATCTAAGGAGGGGATTAGGGATGTCAAGGGACATTGGAAAACAAACTTAGTTAAGTATTTAAATATACACCCATACATATGTATATGTATATACATACAAAGTCACATATATACATACAGACTAAGAGTACTGAACTGTGCCTTCTTAGTGCTTAGATCACTTCCTTTATTAGAGTCACGGAGGCATGAATAGACTAACATATAGGGTATAATTTTCATGAACTCAAGAACTGATATGGCAAAATGGCAAGGCTATATTATGAGATAGAGAATCCATACTTCAGCTTAGGTATAGGTTTGGAGTCCTATGACTTGAGTAAGGGTCTAACTTTGGCCTTGGGATTAGGAATAGATTGGGTGACTAAGTCCGATCCTAAATGTTTTCATCTACAAAAAGAAAATAAAATGACACCTATATACCATGATTTTGTGAAATGAGTTTTACAAATATTATAAAGCTTTATAAAAATAATCTCTTGTTAATTCAAAAATATTTTATATAAAGATAGCCATCTTTTTCACATATTTAATCTCTCTCACACACACAGGATAAAAGAGTAAACTAACAAAACATACAAAAACACAAAAACAAATAGGTCTTTACTCTCATGAAATTTAGATTTTAAATTTACAGCATTGTTTCAAGCAGGTGAATGATTAAAGTCTAACTCCCAAATCAATACAAAATAAACTATATTAATACAAGTCTTAAGAAGACATTCATACAGCTAATAGACACATGAAAAAAATGCTCATCATCACTCGCCATCAGAGAAATGCAAATTAAAACCACAATGAGATACCACCTCACACCAGTTAGAACGGCAATCATTAAAAAGTCAGGAAACAACAGGTGCTGGAGAGGATGTGGAGAAATAGGAACACTTTTACACTGTTGGTGGGACTGTAAACTAGTTCAACCATTGGGGAAAACAGTGTGGTGATTCCTCAAGGATCTAGAACTAGAAATACCATTTGACCCAGCCATCCCATTACTGGGGAGATACCCAAAGGATTATAAGTCATGCTGCTATAAAGACACATGCACACATATGTTTATTGCGGCACTATTAACAATAGCAAAGACTATTGTGAGTCAACCCAAATGTCCATCAGTGACAGACTGGATTAAGAAAATGTGGCACATATACACCATGAAATACTATGCAGCCATAAAAAAAGGATGAGTCGTGTCCTTTGTAGGGACATGGATGCAGCTGGAAACTATCATTCTCAGCAAACTATCGCAAGAACAGAAAACCAAACGCCGCATGTTCTCACTCATAGGTGGGAATTGAACAATTAGATCACCTGGACACAGGAAGGGGAACATCACACACCAGGGCCTATTGTGGGGAGGGG
>NW_012112142.1:4815532-4819323 GCF_000951035.1 Colobus angolensis palliatus | reverse complement strand
TTGACATACCACTTACTTTGTTTACTAATTAAGTGAGTCAGAAAGGCAGATTCTTATATTGGAAAGCATACAGTGGCCTGAGAAAGGTGCCTGATGTAAATTTCACCTATTTATCTTCTACTGAACCAATCGTATAATTAAGGAAAGAGAGAAGGAGGCAGGAGAAGCCTTACAAAAGCAAACTGACTTCAGTAGTGTGCAAATTTATTTTTCCTACTTTCTGAAAAATTGGCCTTCTGGTAACAGAACCCACATTTTCCTAAGGGAAACGTCCTTCCCCATTCTCGGTCTAGATGGTTCAGGTTGTCCAACTCCAGCCAGAACCAGCCTATCCGACTGCTACATTTTCCAGCCACAGACACTGGGGCAGAGGTGGGCACGTGAGCCAAGTTCAATCTGAGGAGATTCCACTGGGAGCTTTTATAGGAATTGCTAGGAACAGAAAACCTCTTTTTAATGGAGGTCTGGTAGCTGTCTCAGCACCACGAGAGAACGTGCATGAGAACAGAGCCAGAACAAAACCAAGCGACTGAGCGAGCGGGATTGAGTTCTAACGACCTGGCTTAAGACCATGGCTTGCCTGAAGCCAAGCATACACTAGGACTTTCCAGTATGTGGGCCAATGCATTTCCAATGCTGCTTCAGTCAGTTTGCTGAATTTTCTATCACCTGTAACCAAGCGCTCATAATCCTGAGAAAGAATTACTGAGCTCCTTCTACCAATTCAATGCTAGGTTTGAGGACCACCAAATAATGAATAGTGTAAATAATGTAAAAATCATGTAATATCAATTAAGGCAAAAATCAATCTCAAGAGAAAGAATAATTACTTGGTTAACTTTTTCATTCCACAACTAAAGATACAACCTTGTGATCTCTGGCAAAACAGAGGGAAAACATTCAAGTCACTTATGTTTAAGCCTCTGAAGCACCAAATCATCTCTAAGAAAACTTCCCTGAGAAATAAACCTTAGGGAGTCTTCATGCGGAGCCCCTTAGTGAATGTAATTGTCTATTACACAATGAATCTTTTACTAATCGCAAAAATTCTACACTTTCATCAGACACAGTTTTCAATATCAATAAAACCATCTGGTCTAAGTCTGATGGTAACTAACTGTTTATAAGTGAGGATGGGGAAAGGTAAAAATAAATTAAAGACAATTTCTCCTTAAGGAGTACAATCTTGGGTCAGAAGCAAAAGCTAGCCTAACTATGCATAGTGAATCTCAGTCAGGTTTTTCATTTAACATGCTCATTTGGAAACTTTCAGGAGGAATAAAGGCGGGACTCACACAGGGACCTGGGGCTTGAACCAGCTGGTAAATGAAATTATTCTGTATGGAACACAAATCACAGACTTGATTCTGATATTAATGTTTTAATTTGCCACAAACATATTCATACGGAAACCCAGAAAAGGCAGAAATCATGTATTCTGTGTGTGCCTAGTAAAACTGCTATTCCAGAACACACAAATTAAATTTACGATGACACGGTATTATTTTTGAGTCTTACTGAAAAACAAACTGTGACAAATGACAAAAAAACCTCTTTGGTTGATCCTTGCTCAGAATTTCAAATTTTGCTCATTAAATATTGCTCTGTGGAAAATCTCCAGGTGGTTTTATACAAGGCACTATTACTGTTTATCACTGACAGATGAAATCAAAATTCTTTTTGAAGAATTCCCAATAATGCTATAGCATTAGCTGTACAAGTAAACTACACACTAGGAAAAAATACATAAAAGGAACACCCACATGAACATTTACCTTCCACTGCTCTTTTGAAGAAAACTTTGCAGCTGCCACAGGTGACTACCCCATAATGACATCCTGAAGCCTCATCCCCACACACCAAACATATTTTTGAAGGTCTTGAAGATCCAGTAGAAACACTTCGTAAAGTAGAGCTGGGGAAAGAAATTGAGATTTAAATAACTACACTGTAAAGGTACATTTAACATGCTGCACAGCTTAGCTCAAAATTTGTCAGTAATCATGGTTCCAGACAAGAATTCAGTATGTAATAGTCACATACTACATGACTCAGCAAAATAAAGGTAAAACCTGATATGAATGGAGCAATGCTATCAAGGCTATTGTATAGCAAAGCCTCTTCTCGGTACTGAGAAATAAGAAATAATCAAATGTAAACCTCTTTCCTTCTTTTCCTATTTTTGGAGAAGGTTTACCAGAAAACCACATTATGTGCACTTTAAGTGGGCAATGCAAAGAATCTTGAACCAAGTCATCAGTGACGTATTTGCTGTCCTTTTGTTTCTGCATCAAAGAGCAATAATAATATTACTCAACACTCTTCAGACTCACATTATATATCTCAATTATGCCAAAAAATTTTTAAACCTCCCCTTTCCAAAATAATCCACTACCTTAAAAAAAAAAATCTTGTCTCAACTGCCAGCAGTTTTATCCCTCTAAGCTCCCGCATTTTTTCATGTTATCTTATATAGATGTGTTCTAATTACTTCATTTTGCTTACTAATTTGAAGGGACACAGCCAATAATAAAACAAAAAGCCAAACAGGGTTTGATATAATATATCTTGATATATTGTGTTACTTGATGACACTCCCTAAATAAAATGTTTTAACTTCTGATAAGGAATCACAGTTCAGTGACAGTTTAGATATGTACCAGGCAGGCAAACACATTGATTTTTCAATTTGCAGTCCACATACATTTCTTGAATATTTACCTGCAGGTCCTGTGCAAGATGCCAAGGGAAAAAAATACAAAAATCCAGTCTCTGCCCTCCAAGTTGGTGGGGGCATAAACCATTATGAAGATCCAGTAGCAAAACTTCATAAAGTAGAACTGGGGAAAGTGCTATGGTGCATTATGGTAAGCGCTATGGTGCAGGGTAACGGGGGAAGCACACTGTGAAGAAAGGAATTACAAAACACTTCCCCAAATGTGTCAGCTAACCTGAGTTTTGAAGCATGACTAGGTGAGAGCCAGAGTAAGAAAGGGGGCAGAGGCGGAAGAGTGTGCAGTGGCTCAGAGAAATGGGATCTGGATGGGCTCAGAAAACTTTGGGTAGAGTTGCTCTTTGTCCCTTTTATCACCTTGCTGTCAAAGCTTTTGCCTCCATGCCAAACAGCAGAAACATGGAAAAATGACAATGAAAAGGCTAAAATGGTTATGTTACAGTGAAGATTTCTCTATTTTTCAAGTCTGCTAAAATGTGATAATATTGCTTTAATATTTGTTTAAAGTATTTCGAAGTATACTCTCACCAAAAACAAATGAAAGAACAAGCTATACAGCTGCTTAGAGCATGACTGCCGTTCTAGAAAATGACTTCTTAAATCAAGGACTGAAATAATGTTCCCCAAAGTTGTTTCTCCTTCTGAGAAAAGTGCTCTTTATTATTTTTATTGGTATCCTTTGACTTCTTTATGGCATTCAAAACATTCCATTTCAGCACCAGTAACTTCTTCAACATATTAGCTAGTAAAACTCAATCCATACCCTGTGTGACTTGTCTTACACTTCACAAGAAAATGCCACGGCTTTGTAAATATTTAGAACATAACCTAAAATCATCATGAAAACGTAATTGCTTTTTCACAACTACAAGCATACATGGGATTTTTATTTAACATTTCTGTGGGCCTTGATCCCAGTACTATTTTATTGGGATCTTAGCTTCAGTCTTTGGAACTCTCCTCTTTTTCTATCCCTTTCTATTACTTTCTTGGTGATCTCATCTAGTCTCTTGGCTTTCAGTATCACCAATATGCTGGTGACTTCCAAATATTTATC
>NW_012112142.1:4811560-4815459 GCF_000951035.1 Colobus angolensis palliatus | reverse complement strand
TCCACTTGGGTGTCTAACACACACCTCAACTTTAACATGAGCAAAACTTTGCGGATCCTTCCCTGCCTCCAAACATGTTCATTTCACAGATATCCTCTTCTCAGTTAATGGCAACTACTATGGGTGGAATTGTGTCCCCCCAAAACTCGTATGTTGAAGTCCTAGCCCTTAGTATCTTGTAATGTGACTTCTGGGATTAGGGTTGTGCAGATGTAATTAGTTAAGATGAGGTCATACTGGAATAGGGTGGACCCCGAATCCAATAGGACTGATGTTATTATATGCAGGAGAAATTGGAACACAGACACCTGTATGAGGAGGACACCATGTTTAGATTAAGGCAGAGATTAGAGGATGCTTCTGCATGCCAAGGGACACCAACAATCGTCAGCAGACCACTGGAAGCTAGGTGAGAGAAATGGGATTCTTCATCACTGCCCTCAGAAGGAATACATCAACCGATCTTCAATCTCTAGCCTCCAAAACTGAGAGACAATAAATTTCCATAGCTTAAGCCACCTGGTCTGTAGTACTTTGTTATGGCATCCCTAGCAAACTAATACAATAATTCTTTCCTTCCAGTTGCTTGGGCTAAAAAGCACGGACTCATCTCTGACTCTTATCTTTCTCTCACACAACACTCCCAGCCCTGAATCTGTTACATTTTATTCATTTTATCCACAGAAAGCATTCAGATTCTGATCAATCTCCAAAAACTCCTCCAGCACCATCTACTTTGAGCTGTCAACACCTCTTACCTGGGGTTCTGCAGAAGCTTCCTAGCTGATCTTCTGGTTTCTCTTAGCTCCATTCCCTGCCCCGACCACCCTTATTCCCTGCCAGCCCCTGCCAGAATGACCCTTATTCATTCATTCCTTTTTTCTTACTTCTATACTCTATCCCTTAATGATCTCATCCACAATCCTAGCTTCAAATAGATCGCTTGGTGAATGACTTTCCAAATCTTTACAGCCAGCTCCAACCTCTCCCCCATGTTCCAACTTCAAGTCTGCCTTATTAGCTTCTTGAGAATACCATGCTCAAAACAATATTTACTTTCTTTTTCCAGATTTTGACATTGTGAAAGAGTACTGCCATCTGCTAGTTACCCAGCTTCAAACCTTGTACTCTTCCCTCAACTATCCAATCTAATCAGTTACCACCACGTCCTGCTCAGTCCAGTTTTGCAAACTCTCACATAGCTTCTCTGCATCCTACTGTTGGTAACACTGGTTCAGACCCTTGTTACTTCCCAAGGGTTCTTCCATAACTCTAGCTTTTCCTTCCAGTTCATTCTACAGTGACTGCTGACAAATGAATCTGAAGATAAAGGTTCTGACTGTATTACTTCTATGCTTAGAAATCTTCAATCATCCCTTCTGAATGCCACTACAAATAAAAACCTTAGTAGGATACTTAAAATCTTTCTCCCTACTATCAGCCTTCTCCTTCAGGGTCTAATCATAATGCTTAACCTTATGCTCAGCACATGCCAACATCCCTGTTGAA
Organism: Colobus angolensis palliatus; assembly: GCF_000951035.1. Classification (NCBI taxonomy): domain Eukaryota; kingdom Metazoa; phylum Chordata; class Mammalia; order Primates; family Cercopithecidae; genus Colobus; species Colobus angolensis. The sequence goes on along the minus strand of NW_012112142.1, from coordinate 4,813,950 downwards.
GTGTTCTGGTCAATCACCATTTACAGGACCTAGTATTTCCTCTCCCTCACTCCCACTGGGAACCCTGTCCATCATTAAAGGGTCCTGATGTTCCCCCAGCACGAAGTGCCACTCTCCCTTCTCCTAACTCCTTCACATTTTGCTAATCCTTCTCCTTCAACATTTACCACTCTTGCTCTTATATTAGTGACCTGTGCACTTATCCTAATCCTTTGAGGGCAAAAATTTTATTGTATGCATCTCTGTGTTCCCAATGCCATTAGTCCAGTGTTGGTACTATTTATTGAGTGAATGAAATCGCACTCCTAATCTCATTACAGTAGAACATAATTTACAAAAGGCAATTTTACAGAAGGTAAATTAATGAGGCCAAGGTTATCAGCTCAATTCCCATATGGTTCATTTAGCTTTGCACAGAGGAAAAAAAGAATCCAGGGACAGACTATTGTCAAAAGCTCAGCCAGCTGTCTTGCAAATATATGCATTATTAACACAAGAGACAGGCCGCAAAAATAGATGGGTTTGGAAAACTCTAGTCTCTATTGAAACACTATCATGTGTTTATCTTTGAAACCAAAAGATGGCACATGGTTGGAAAATTGTATGCATCCAGTTCGAAGAAACACATTTAGATTATACACATCACAAAAGAGAGAGGGAGAGAGGGCTCGCAGATCTTGAACTCACTTTCTTCTTAGACACTGAATGTCTTTAAAATACAAAGCATGTTTAGTGATTTGTATGTCAAAATTCAACTTGAGAGTATAATAAATTTACCAAACATCTACACATAGGATGTAAAGCCCAAACTGAGGGCCAAACATGCAGGGATCAAAGACAGGAATGGAGGCTCAGTAAGGAGGCCTGGGCTCTAGTTCTAGCTCCACCATTAACTGGTGAAACCTTTGCAAAATCACCTCTCCTCTCTGGGCCATAATTCTCAGCAAAAAGAGGTTCAACAGATGATAGCTAAGATCCTTTTCAAGATATCCTTTTAAGATAAAAGTATAAAAATAAATGGAATAGCATGTCCTGATCAAGTTTAATTCAAACTGAGTTGCAAACTCAAATGAAAAACAACGTATTCTGAAAACCAGTAAACATTGTTTGATCTGGATCAAACATAAAAAAAGTAACAAAATATTATTCTTTCTAAATTAGCTAATTATATAACACTTAAAATCTTTTTTACATTGATATAGTATCTGTGCTGCTGATTTTGGTTAAAATGTCTGAATAAACGTAAGCAATAGATGGTATTCTACATCCCTCCAAGCCATTTTAATATTGAAGAGTTAGAAAAACCTACCCAAACTCATCATTTTGGGGGTTAATAATCAAAGAAACATTGTTCACAGAAAGAAGTTTATCATCAGCAAAGGTAGTTCAGAGGATTTTATACAACTGTTAAAATATTATACAGGCAGAAATGAGTGAACATTATATTTCCATTTGTAAAGACAGTGTTTCTCTCAGGGAAACACGAGCAAGCTGCAACTATTTTCAATACTAAATATACTCGTTCTAATGACTCAGTAAAGAGATAGAAAAGATTAACCAAAGGTTTATACTGATTTTGGTGACTGTCGGGAGGAAATACACTAATCAATCATCAAAAACACTTAGTGCATTATGTTCTTCCCAAAAGGATGGTGCTTGGGGAGAAGTAACAAGAAGCTATGTAAGAAAAAAAAAAATGATTTTTTACAAAGCAAAAAATGCCTGGAGAAATTGGCTCATTGAAAATCTCTAAGGCACTGCCAGGAATTATCATATGTAAAACTATCTTTCCCATCCTTACAGTAATTTCATAACAACACAGTAGTGACTGATCCACTTTCAGTGATTAGAAATTCTTCATATAAAAAATAGTCTTATTTTTTAAACTCACTCAATATGAATTAAACACACCTATCTTTTATACTATTACTTAATCAGATAAAAGCTTCTACCACCACCACCACCAGCTAGAGTGCTTTCTGTTTTTCCATATGTAATCAATTCAAACATTCATTCACCCATCTTAGAGCACAGTGAGAAGTGCGAGGACCATATAAACAGCAGATCAGGAAACATCCTCACATACTGATCTGAACATGCTGGTGTGTTTAAATTATTCATTAACTAGGCCAAGTATTGAAAGTCTACTGTGGGCTCCACTGTTCTAGGCACTCAGAAAAAACTAGAAGGAGAAAGTCTTTATCCTCATCAAACTTCTATAGTCATGGCGAACAGAGAGACAATACAGAAGTAAACAAATAATTTCAGATAGAGGGAAGTACTATGAAGAAAATGACAGACACTGAGATCAGACAGGGAGGGTGGGGGAGACAGGATCCATTAGATAGCTTCAGAAGGCCTCTTTTTTTTTTTTTTTTTTTTGAGACAGA
>NW_012112142.1:4754066-4811360 GCF_000951035.1 Colobus angolensis palliatus | reverse complement strand
ATCTCAGCCTCCCAACATGCTGGGATTGCAGGTGTAAACCACCGCGCCTGGCCCAGAAGGTCTCTTTCTTTGGTGATACTGAAATGACAGAGTAGCCAGCCACATGAAGATGCTAAACAAAGGTAAAGGCAAGTGCAAAGTCTCTGAGACAGGAATGAATGCAACACATTCCAGAGAGAAAAATGAGGGCAATGGGGCCAAAATGTAGTCAACAACAAGGAAGAAAAGATGAGAGGGTGTAGGATGTGAGGTCCAAGAAGATGCTGGGGCTGGATCCCATGGCTTTGGAAGGCTAAAGAGGCAGACTATTATCCTGCATGCCATCACAGTGCTGTGAACTCTGGAATGTTTTAAGGAGTCAGGTCACATGATCTGATTAACATTTTAAAATCTTACTGTGGCTGTTGGGTGGAGAATGGACTGCAGAAGTGGGTGACCTTGGACATGGGCAGACCAGCTAAAGAAGCTTCTGCAATTGTCCAGGCAGGAGATAATAATGGTGTGAAGTAGGGTGAAAGTAGTAAAGACAGTGAGAAGTGGCTAATTCAGAAAAATTTTTTCAAAGTAGACAGTACCAACAGGACTTGCAGAAATACTGGATGGCGACGCTATTAACTGATATCTATGATGGGGGGAAGAGCAGTTTGGAGAGTTACGGGGAATTTCTTTTGGACATGATAGTTGCAGAACAATATATAGAGGATGACATGTTCCTATTTTTGTAGATAAAAGAATTATAGTCTACCCATAGGAAAAACTAGGAGCCATTTATGTCAGGTTTATTAACTGTGTGCCACAATTTCCTTATCTGTTAGGTAGTGATAGCAAAGGTCTCACTATATTGTGTAGTTTTAGATTAAATGACTCAATTTATTCAAGAACACTTACAACAGTGTCTGACAAATAGTGTTATTTAAATTCTGGCTATGATTAATTAGTATTATCATTCGATCTATAATTGTTTTTTTAATTTTTATTTTTTTTAAAAAGACAAGGTCTTTCTATGTTGCCCAGGCTGAATTAGAACTCCTGGGCTCCTGGGATCCTCCACCTCAGCCTCCCGAGGGGCTGGGAACGACACCCAGCTAGATCTATAGTTCTTAATGGTGGCTGCCATAATAGTGAACCTATAGGTAATTCTACCATTCTGTATTATATTTTTCTGTATGGATTTTAATTTGTAAAACAATGGTAAGCAGAAGAAAGTGTTTTTTAAAAAATAATTTAAAATAGTACCACAATAGCCATATTGTTTGTTTGCTGTATACAGTAAACAGAACTTTGTGTGCATACAGATTTCAACATTTCTCGTAAGAATTCTGGCTCTCCTGGTGTCTGCAGTGTATAGGTTGGGAATAACCACATTATATCATTAAGATAAATAATTATTAAGATTCAAATATACACTCTTTTATATACAGAACACTAAATCTAAGAAACAGGAGGATTTGGAAACCATCAATATTTTAAAAAATACATTTAACAAACATAAATCAACCTTTAACAACTGTTTTACTGAAATTATTATTTTCAATACACTTAAAATATACTTTAAAAAGCTCTCTGCTTAGTTTCCTTTCGTTTTGAAAAGCTTATATTTTGAGTCACAATTTTTTTTTTTTTTTTTTTTTGAGATGGAGTCTCGCTCTGTCACCCAGGCTGGAGTATAGTGGTGCGACCTCAGCTCACTGTAACCTCCACCTCCCAAGTTCAAGCGATTCTCTGCCTCAGCCTCCTGAGTAGCTGGGATTACAGGTGCCCGCCACCACGCCCGGCTAATTGTTTTGGATTTTTAGTAGAGATGAGGTTTCACTATTTTGGTCAGGCTGATCTTGAACTCCTGACCTTGTGATCCACCCACCTCGGCCTCCCAAAGTGCTAGGATTACAGGTGTGAGCCACTGTGCTTGGCCTTGAGTCACAATATTTAACCTGAAGTAACTCCTTCTAATATTCTCATTATTTAGGGGAAATATTTGAGAGCTGTTTAATGTTATATTTTCTTTTATGATACTATCTTTGCTGACAAATGAATCATTTATGTTTTGGAAGATATTTCCTAACTAGATAAGGTTCATCCTCTCAAGCCATGATTCACACTACAGATAGGAATTAACGAATTGATGCACACCTTACAACCTGTGCTGTCCGAATAAAGTTACAGCTAAACTGAGAAAATGTGAGGACATAAATACTTTGGAAAATAATTAAAAATACCTTGGAAAATAATTTAAAGCACAGTGATGATAATTAGTCTTCTACAATTTACTTTTTTGTTTGGGGTACTGGAGCAAGGTAAAATTGGAGGTGGGCCAAGAAAAAATTATGCCAACTACAGATGATGGCAAACACACTGAGATCCAAAACTCAAGGAGCTGTATCTTAGAGACAACCATGGAAAATGGTCCAAATCATCGAGGGTCTGTAACCTGAGATTAAGTGTTAATGATTCTAGGACAAAGAGTTGAAATTCTCGTAAGCAACCAACAATGTGGCATGGAAAACGAAGAAATAGCTTAAAAAAATCTACCATGTTAAAAGATATAATTAAGTGACTGATTACAACTTTTAATATGCACAATAGAGACAATGAATGATAAAGGCCTAGTGCACTGAAAAATCCAGGGGCCATTGGACAGGGCAAGCTTAAAAAACATATTCAACAAGAAAAAGGCTGCAACGTATCTTAAAAGATAGGTTGTCCTCAGAGAGTAAGGAGTCCATGTTCTTTTTGTGGAACAATGACTGACTGAGCCTACCCAAAGGCTGAAGAGCAAGGGGTAGAAAAGATCCCAGACAGAAATCTACAAAAAATCAACATTTCCAGTTAGGCAGGGAAAGAAGAGCTTGCTAACAAACCTGAGGAAGAAAAGTCCAAGTGGAGGAGCAAGATAAGGCAGAATCTGGGAATCAAAGGGAGGAAAAAGCATCCGTGGTGGACTGTGTGTAGTGTCAACTGCCAACAAGAGGACAAGACTGAAGGCTGACCATGGGGATGTGGTCATTGTTGATACTGCTGACCTTACTGATGGTAGTTTTTAAGCATATCTGCACACGTAAAAGATGCATATGTAAACTATATTAGAGTAAAAAAATCACTCCACATCTTTTCTATTAAGGATTTTCCATACTCAGGGAAGTTGTCTTTGTCATAAAACCATACCCGATAGTATGCACTTCAGCATATACAGAATCTCTAAAAAGATCTAACATCAAATCATCTCCAGAAACATTTACTGAGTATGCATATGCCAATCAGTGGTTGCTGATACAATGACTATATCTATGTACAACAAACAACAAAAACAAACAAACAAAAACACCTGTCAGCACAATTTATTTGCCTCTGCAATCTGTGGCATGTGTGAGTGTACTTATACTTATTATAAGTTATTCAGAATCCTCAGGGAAGGAATCATGAACTTACTGCCTCATCTGTAGATTAGTACAATGTACATTTTAAGAAAATGACTACTAAATGCTTGAGTGTTTTTAGCCATAAATACAGTGGCTTTGCTTTTGAAAAAGATTGTATAGGTACACGTGTATGTGACATAATTTAACTTTCTCCCCTTTAATATTATCCTTACATTAAGATACAGACTTAGATGCTGACACGGATGGTATGAGACTCTGAGAACTGATAGGTACCAGACCTAATGTGAATCTTGAACACAAGTTATTTAGAAGTTACTGATTTCAGCATTTTTTTTTTTTTTTTTTTTTTTTTACCACATTTTCAAAAAGTTGATGTAAAAAGTGTTTCATCATGCTGACCTTTCTCAGCAACAAAATACGGCTTCTTTCTATAAATGTAATTAACAAACCAAAGCTTCAAACATCTTTTTCCCCTAGTGTTTTTCCTCACGTTGTAGAAATAATCATTTTCCTTGCCCTTGTTACTGCCCTCTCAATCCACCTGACGCTGTGTGTGACTGAGACACAAGATCACAGACGCTGTTCCATTGGTCCACTTGCACCCTCTCTTCTACTTCTCTCACAGTAAGTTTTTTCACAAAGGACAAAAGGATATCTTCTATTATTTCAGAAATTTACAAGAGAATGTTTCCAGAAGCTCATTCTAAAAATCTATAATTACTTCACAGTCATTAATGACAAATAATGGCAATGTTATAGTGCCTTTGCTGACATGACATCATGCCATATTTATTTCAAACCTACTATCTGACTTTCAGCGTAATTGCCACTCCTCAAAATATTTAAAATGGTATCTTAAGATGACATCAAAGAATGGTCTCAAATAAATCCATTCTTTAACATTTCAGTTTCTGAATCACCAGTGAAGTCTTCGGGTATTTTTTCATTAAGAATTCCCCCAGCAGAAAACAGCAGAGGCTTTAAACAAGAGCAACCATAGGGCACTAGTCTGTAGTTTGGATGACTGACTCTGCAAAGAAATTCAGAGCCACCTTTTCTAGTCAAGCCCCAATATACTTCAGGACTGATGAATCAATGCGAAACTGTTCCAACAACAGTTTCCTATGCTCACTTTTAACTGAGCTGCCATAGGAAATAGTTGTTTCCTAATTGTTTTCAAATCCTGATTGCAAAATCAGGAATTTCTTATGGTTTACTTTAACACATTTCTGACCTCTAGCTTTAATAAAACCAGATTCTGCTATAGGATAGCATTTCCAATTAGATAAAAATTATTCTTTACTATTATGTAGGCAATAGTACTCTACTAAGTATGGTGGCCATAGGTCTTCAAGGGTAAACATTAAAGTATGGAAGTGAAGTTGGAAACTGCTTCTTCCACTCCCAGACAGCAGAGTTCCCTTCCATGACCACATTCTCCACGAATTTGAGCTTTTATTTTTAAAATTCTTATTGTTGTTATTATTTTCATATGCTTTGCTATTTTTTTCCGATCCATTTCACTGTTTCCACTTTTCAAGGGAAAAATTCTACTTTAAAAATGATTTTAATAAGCCAAACTGAATGCTCATTTCCTGACTTGGCATGACCAGAACAATGAAGGAATCCTGAGTACTTTCTTTGGGTCTTTGTTTTTCTCAGGGTTTGAAGTTTGGGGCTGTTTCTTTGACTTCCTCCCTCCACAAATACTTGAAGCCTAAGGTTTCAGAAAGGCTGTTTCTTGGCCACTAAGATTTTCGGCACAGAGTGAACCAGTACTGCTCCATGTGGCCACACGAAAGTACATAAAAATATAGTATTTCCTTAGTCACCACCTTTTCTAGATGCCTTGCATTCTACTCTACATTTAAGGAAAATAAAAAAAAAAATAATAATAAAGCAAAAACTACCAAATACTCTACCTTTTTCCATCTCTCTCTCCTTTCCACCTACCCACATCCTCCTCTCATATATATTTTGGCTTTCAGAAAAAAATCTATCACTATTAGCGAAGCCATGGGATACCTGGCCCTTATTAGAACAGATATTAAAATTACTTAAATATTTAATTTAAATTAAAAGGACTATTTAGATATTTGCCAGTGGCTGGAGTGGAAGAAGAAAGAGCTAATCAGGGCCTGGCCTCTTTCTAGCTAGTTCATTAGCTAGCTAGTACCTCCCTCCTCACCAGATTTCTGTTGCTGTCCTGGTATTACAGAATAAGGATAGTTACTTCCGAATATCCACCTAAGCCTGTAGATTATATATTATGAGCAATAAGCAGTTATTGAAACAGTTATCTTCTCCCTATATTCATTTATTCAACACAACTACTAAGCAACTAATGTATACCAGGCACTGTTCTAGGTCTCTTGATATGTATCAACTAACAAAATACACAAAAATCCTGATAGTTAGAACTCATACTCCAGCACCAGGGAACAGCAAGGGGTGGTGGGAGTTTGCAGACAAATCTCTACTGGAAAGTAAAGGAATATTAATATATACATTAACTTCTAGGACAATTTCGCATTACCTCCTCACTCTTACAAAAAGATATCAAGCCTGTTTAAAATAGCTTTTCTTGAAAGCAAGAAAAATCAAGCTGAAAATTCCAAATTCAGTTAACTCAGTGTAACTTCCATTTCTTATAAATGAGATAAAAACCACGTAGATTCAAGAAAGTGCTCTCAGGAGTACTGAGGATTGAATTAGATACCTTTATTATTTAAGCCTGTGGTGTGTGTGTATAAGTGTGTGAGAGAACCCCTGGAATTTATTTAAGTCTACATTCTAGTCTTTTCTTGCCTTCAGTGACGTGTGGTAGTCCTTCAAATAAAAAGGCATCCATAGTTTTACTACTGGCTTTAATGCTCAATTTAAGTATTTTCCAAGGTTACAAAAATTTGTACTTAAAAACGGCAATTGTTAAGTATACCAAAATAACTTTCATCTTTTGCCTAACACTCTTAAAAGCAATTACGGATGTTTTTTTCAGAAGTTTTTAAAATAAAAGTTAGGCTTTTGTCTTTGGCGCAGGTCTGAGAAAAGATGAAAAAGGTTTTGAAAACAAGGCAAATGGGATACATATAAAAGGAAACATGATATTGTTTAGGGGTCAGAAGTAAGTAGTTCCACTGGCATTTGCAAAAAAAGGAAAAGACTTCAGTATACCTATAAATACTGATAGAAAATGATAAAGAAGTTGAAGTAGGCTGTTTCTTTGGTTTTAACTGCAAGAAGGCAAGAAATAGTGAAGTCACTGCGATCCGTCTTGCTTCAAATGTCTTCCTGCCATGTACTGGGGCCAGATGAGAAAAAGAAGGACAGTCATCAATACCACGTGACCACCCACCACAAAAATATGAGTAAGCCTGGCTTTCTCCCTCCATTTTATAGGACAGTCATCAATACCATCTGAACACCCACCACAAAGATATGAGTGGGCCTGCCCTTTCTCTCTCCATTTTATTAAATGGAAATACCTAAAGTCAGATTGATGAAATCTCCTGTTTGATTTCAATGCCATTTGAACATGTTTTGACTAGACTTCAAGGACATAATATCTTCCTCTATTAAAACTGTACCATCAATGCCTGTTTAAGATAAAGATTTTGAAATCTAAGGCAATATTCTCTTTCTTGTGCTTGAAACAATGTATATAGAATATTCACTCTTTGGGAGAAAGAGATTAATAGTTTGAAATGTAAGTGAGAAAACACACGTGTATACACACATGTATATACCTAAGCAACATTTACCAAGCTTTAAAGATTATGGTCGCTATTTTTTGTATATATATAGTAAAATAATGTTAAGGAATCAGATGGTATCTTGGGTTTTTTTTTCTTAATTTAGTAAAACTTACCCAAACTGAAATATAATTTTCAAAGAGCTACAAAAAACGAGGGAGTCAGCCCCAGGGGGGCTGGCTGTGTTCCCAGCACAGTGTATCACAGGGACAGGAGGCAATTTAGAAGAGCCAACACAGACACGAGAAGGAACACAGGGCTGCGACAGCAAGGTGGTCAGGAAGCAGAAAGACAACGAGAAGCAGAGAAGGTACACCAGGTCAAGGCTAGGAACTAGCCAGAGCCAGTGGGCACAGAGATCCTCAAAGTCATGACTAAGGGAAGGCTTCAAGTTGAAAGGGCTATCAGAAACCAGGCAATGGAATCACAGCAATCCTGCAGTGGGCACAGGGGGGTCACGCTCCAGAGCAAGAGACGAGGCAGCTGGTGCAGCTGGGGTGGAGTTGGGGGACATTGTGCATAACAATGTCAAGGGTAGATAAACTTTAGGGTCTGTAGAAGCCAGCTTCACACTAGGAGCACTGGACCCCAGCCCTGGCCACGTCACACTCAGCAAAAGAGAAACCAGTGGGCTTGACAGGTAGTAAAAGGCAGTTCAAGAGGAAAAAAAAAAAAAAAAAAAGATAGGTAATACAGGTGAGAAAAGAAAAGGACACAAATAATATCTTTATAAAAATAACAAGTAGCCAGAAGCAGCAAAAACTTTCCAAACATAGTGTTTTACGGGATCTGCTGTTAAGAACAAATGTTGTTCAAAAAGAAAAATGGCAAATAATTTATTGGAGTCTTAGAAAGATACATGTATATAGGTTTAGTCAGCAGATTTACCTAACAATGGCATGTATTTTCAAGAAAAACAATGGCACAGATAAATTTGAGAGTGATATGGTTTGGCTCTGTGCTCCCACCCAAATCTCATCTCTAATTGTAATCCCCATAGGTTGAGGGAGGGACCTCAATCCCCATAGGTTGAGGGAGGGAAGTGAATGGATCATGGGGGTGGTGTCTCCTATGCTGTTCTGATGGTGAGTTCTCATGAGAGCTGATGGTTTAAAAGTGTTGGGCAGCTCCCCACTCGCTCCCCACTTGCTCCCCACTCGCTCTTGCTCGCTCTCTCCTGCTGCCATGTAAGACGTGCCTTGTTTCCCCTTTACCTTCTGCCATGATTGTAAGTTTTCTGAGGCCCCTCCAGTCATGCAGAGCTGTGAGTCGATTAAGTCTGTTTAACTGACTCAGTCAATACCCAGTCTCAGGTAGTTTTTTCTTTTATCTTTTTCTTTTTTTTTTTGAGACAGAGTTTCACTCTTTTACCCAGGCTAGAGTGCAATGGCGCAGCTTCGGTTCACTGCAATTTCCACCTCCTAGGTTCAAGTGATTCTCCCATCTCAGTCTCCTGAGAAGCTGGGATTACAGGCTCCCACCAACACATCCAGCTAATTTTTGTATTTGTAGTAGAGACAGGGTTTTACCATGTTGGCTAGGCTGCTCTCAAACTCCTGACCTCAGGTGATCCACTTGCCTCTGCCTCCCAAAATGCTGGGATTACAGGCATGAGCCACCGTGCCTGGCCTCAGGTAGTTCTTTATAACAGTGTGAAAACGGACTAATACAGAGATAAAGGGGAAATAATTCTAAAGTACACATCTAAGTTCACTGTTTATCTTCTAAGCAGAGAAAACTATTTTTAACTTAAACAATTATAGCCACACTAAATGGAAAGATCATTAAAAATCTGCTTATGACAAAGTTGCAAAGGGCTACCTTAAAGTACACAGGTAAGTTGATGAATTTTTTTAATAAGTGTAAGAAATTAAATGTAGGAAAATAGATTTGTTAGGGTGGAAGAAAACCTTCTACTATACATTTGTGGGGTAAGAAAATTTGTTGAGGTCTAAAATTAAGTCTAAAAGGGCTTATTTTTATTTCCAAAATATAAATCATAAACAAAGAAGACATTATGAGGAATTCAATTTACTATAAAGTAGATAAGCTAATCTTATCTTTTCTTTTTTTTTTGAGACAGAGTTTCACTCTTGTTGCCCAGGCTGGAGTGCAATGACGTGATCACAGCTCACTGCAACCTCCACCTCCCAGCTTTAAGTGACTCTCCTGCCTCAGCCCCCCACATAGCTGGGATTACAGGCATGCACCACCAAGCCTGGTTAACTTTGTATTTTTAGTAGAGATGGGGTTTTACCAGGTTGGTCAGTCTGGTCTCGAACTCCTGACCTCAGGTGATCCACCCGCCTTGGCCTCCCAAGGTGCTGGGATTATAGGCATGAGCCATGGTGCCCAGACACCAATCTTATCTTATAAATAATAAAAGAAATGAACTATAATGAAAATAACTAATATTATCATGTGTTATACAACTATCAGGGAAAAAACTGGAGTTCCCAAGAGTCAAGGAACATCAAGCAATTTTGAAGAAATTTCTAATTCAATTCCTGAAATAGGGAAAAGTATTTCAACTTAGGTTTTTTTTAAACAAACATATAATGTATGACACATTATGTATTAATATAAAATACCATCATAATAAAGATGGGATGATCTGGGTTACAAAATTCCATAGTACTATTTAAGTATTATTCATAAGCCCCCCTTACTCTTACAACGTGTTAAAATCATTCCAAAACGTACAGAGCACAGCGAGCCCAATGTAAGATTTTCACCTGACTCAGAATCTTGGAATCCTTATTGCAAACACTTTATCTTAAAATGTTTGACCCCGAAAATTTCCTGGAATAGGAGAGGGAAGGCATATGCAGTGAGGGACACCAGAAGAGTGAGGTGCTATTTTGTTGATTTCCTATTAAATACTAGAATTCTCCATATAAATTAGGAATTACAGGTTCTGATTAATTTGGATATATTTGCCTGTATGGTTTTTTCAATGTTATTTATATACCTACAACTCTGATGTGCATCTTACGATTTGCATTTTATAGATCTTGAAGTAGACTCAGAATATACCAATGAAAGACCAAAGGTTGGAGAGTTTATCCCTACTACTCAAAAGAGTTGCACAAAGTTAAAAGACTTAGTATAAAATTAAACAAATAATGATATTACAGTACCGTAGAACAGATATTTCCTCTTTCTAATGATAGGCACAGTCCCGGCAAGCTTTACCCAAAATCTAGAAAAAGGACTATTGTCTGATAACAACAGTTACATAATGGTGCTTATTTAGCAAGTGGAACTGAATGAAAATAGATAAGTATGGGCAACCTCCTTTTCCCACAATCAGTAAAAGGCTGTTCCCGAGAAACAAACGTCAATCATTTAAATGTGTACTACAATCTCCTATTGTTTGTTCAAGAGAAAAGTGCAGTAGCACTTCCGAGGTATAAGGGGAGACAATAGTTTTACTGTTTTTCTTTTATACTATGAAATCCTTCATGGCTAATTTATAACATGAATACCATAACCCAGTGATAAATGTCTTTTATAAAGTTTCAAGAATATTGACAGCTGTCTTTCACTCCAGTTAAAATGCCTGATTACATTTGTTTGTGTATTATTTCAAGCAAAGACTGAACACAATTTACTGTGTGTTCAGTAACTTAATAACATTTAATCACATTTATTTCACTTGATCTTTAGAAACAAACAAAAGAAATAAAAATATTTATCAATATGTTCTGTACTATTCTTTAAAAATAAAATATTTTATGGGAACTGGATATATGGTAGCAACCTGAAGACTGAGATCATCTTTTTCTTTTGGTAAATGTTAGCATAAAATTCTACAAATCAGAATAGTCTCATAAACAAAAGCTTAAATTTCAGCTCTAAAAAAGTTCAAGTCTGTGACTTTGCAATATTAAGATAACAAATACCCAAAGAGGACATTTAGAAACGATTAAAACAATATGAATCATTGCTGTTTAGAAAATAATGTACCTTCAATCCTCATGACTATAGATTATCCTCACAGGCAATATGAAGTTAAACTAATTATTCAAATCTCGAGTAAATTAATCTACATCAAAAATTTATGTAAGTCCAAGCACAGTGCTGCATGCCTGTAGCCCAGCTACTGGGGAGGCTGAGGCAGGAGGATTGCTTGAGCCCAGGAGTTCAAGGCCTACCCAAGCAACATAGCAAGACCCCATATCTAAAAACAAACAAGTTCATGATCAGCCTGGGCAACACAGTAAGACCGCATCTCTATTAAAGCACATTTTTAAAATAAGCAAAAAATATTATTAAATAAAAGGGATGTGTTCTTTTATTTGCAATCTAAAGTTCAAGCAAGTAACAGGGAATAAAAGTTGTACACAAATGGTGACCAAATGTAAAATAATCTGTACCTCAGGAAGGCTGCTCCCATGACCCCTACCCCACACTGGCATTCATGCCAGACAAAGCTAGCAGCTTTGTATCAAGGGCCATACTAGTCATCAGCCAAATGCACAGGCCAAGACCCGGAAATGCAGGAGACAGCTCTTCACCTATAGGACCTCATGAAAAGAAGGACCAAAATGTGAGTCACCAAATGAATTATCCTCCAGGGAAACAACATGTATTCTCCAAGAGGCCAAGAGGAGAATACATTCCTAGCATCCCAAGATGGAATTCTCTGCTATTAATAACATTATTTCATAAAGGAAATATTTTTAAGAATACATCTCAAAGGACTTACAGAATCAAGTCTTTTTTTTTTTTTTTTTGAGACAGGGTCTCGCTCTGTTACCCAGGCTAGAGTGCAGTGGTGTGATCTCGGCTTATTGCAACCTCGGTCTCCCAGGTTCAAGTGATTTTCATGCCTCAGCCTCCCTAGTATCCGGGACCACAGGTGTGTGCCTGGCTAATTTTTGTATTTTTAGTAGAGATGGGGTTTTGCCACGTTACCCAAACTGGTTTCGAATTCCTGGCCTCAAGTGATCTGCCAGCCTTGGCCTCCCAATACGCTAGGATTACAGGTGTGAGCCACTACAGCTGACCCAGAATCAAGTTTTGAAACACAACCTATTTGTAAAGTGAAGACAGCTCTCATTTGTATGTACTAAATGACATGCAAAAAACTTTCCCAGGACCCTAGTCTGATTACAAATGGTAACTCGAGAAGACTAAATAGGAATGCACAACCGTAAACATAAACACACACACACACACACACACACACACACACACATTTTCAAGTTTTGGATAATGCCTGGTTCTTCTCCCCTACCACACTCCAAATCCCTTACTCTTCAAGAAAGCTCAGTTTTTATGGCTTTGTCAGGAAATTCCTCCTTAAGAAACTTTGGTGACAAATGTACTAGATTCTTAAATTTAAAACACACAAATACCCACACATGTTAACATATGCAGACTACTATATTTCACACTACTAGGTAAACAGACAAAGTATGTATTCACTAAAACGCAAGCTACTCACCAACAACCACCCTTTAAAAAAAAAAAAAAAAACAGTGGATGGGTGTGGTGGCTCATGCCTGTAATCCCAGCACTTTGGGAGGCCAAGGTGGGTAGATTACTTGAGGTCAGGAGTTCGATACCAGCCTGGCCAACATAGTGAAACCCTGTCCCTATTAAAAATACAAAAAAATTAGTGATCTTGGCTCACTGCAACCTCCACCTCCCGGGTTCAAGTGATTTTCCTGCCCCAGCCTCGCGAGTAGCTGGGACAGGCGCCTGCCACCATGCCTGGCTAATTTTGTAGTTTTAGTAGAGATAGGGTTTCAGAATGTTGGCCAGGCTGCTCTGGAACTCTTGATCAGGTGATGGGCCCGCCTCGGCCTCCCTAAGTGTTGGGATTACAGGCATGAACCATTGTGCCCAGCCTTAAAGTAGTAATTTTAGTTGGCTTAAAACTGACAAAAAATATCTTATTTTTACCCTAAAATAATCTGTTTGCATCAGGAAAATGTAAACTTAGTAACAGTAGATAAACCTAGATTTTAACAAAATTTCACTGAGCTCCTAGGGGAGAATAAATCTAATTTTCAACAACTGTTAAAAGAAAACTTAAAATATGCTATATTTTCATAATTTTTCTGAAGTACACTTTTGGCTAACTACTATCAGACTTAATGTGATCCTATTTCCCTGGAGAAATAAAAATGACTTGTTCTGCAATTTTTCAATTTATAAATATAGTTACTTATTCACCTAGATGGGTTAACATGGAAAGACAGTTACGAGCAATACCAAAAAGAATGTCAATTACAGTAAAGAAAAAGAAAACAGTGTACTCAGAAATAACAAGAATGGGAGTTTTCACATGGCCTTAGCATATCAAGTATATACTAATAATAAAATTAATTCTCTTTCTTTTGAGACAAGATCTTACTCTATTGCCCAGGCTGGAATGCGGTGGTATAATCAGGGCTCACAGCAGCCGCAACATCCTGGGCTCAAGTAATCTTCCCACCTCAGCCTCCCAAGTAGCTGGGACTACAGATGTGAACCATCATACCCAGCTATTTTTTTATGTTTAGTTTTTTAGAGATAGGTCTCACTATGTTGTCCAGGCTGGTCTTGAACTCCTGAGCTCAAGCACAATTCTCCTGCCTTATTCTCCCACCTGCGGGGATTACAAGTGTGAGCCGCTGCGCCCAGCCTAATTCTGTTTTAGAACATGTATACACCCATGTATGAGCTATGTCCTCTGGTAAACACTATATAAAGGTAAGAGTAACAGATTAATATGTGTACTAATTCTTCGTTTAGATTAATCTTTATTAAACTGTGTTTAAGAGAAGAGTTAGAGGTTAGTTGAGAAAGCAAGGAGCAAAAAGAGAAACTGAGTCCCAGTCTCCGCTCCTTGGGCTAGAGCTGTGGCACCTGCTGGAGACATTTTCCTGAGAATTCCACTTAGTGTCTGTCCCTCCCTTCATCTCCTGAGACTTCATTCTTGTTCCCCACTTCTCTAAGTTCAGAAGGACCCCTCTCTGCTTTTTCTTTATCCCTGTTCTAGTCATAACCTCAAAAGGAGAGGAGCGGATTATGGTACTAAGAGCAGTAGACTTGGGGAAAAAGTGGGTGAAAGGTAAGAGAAAGTATATTTTATTTTCCTCCACAAAACCAGAATCTGCAGTTATATGTAAATGCAGGGAAAACTGTTTGAACTGTAGTTACTTATATGTAACTGAAACAAAAGTTTCAAATTATTCAAACATAGTTGAGCACTATGGTTCTAGGTACTATTCACAGTGACTTGCGTCCTTTCAATGAAAAACAAAATGGACAAATTATGTATATTTCCATAATTTCAATCATTACCAAACATATTTACATTTCTTCCTTCAGAAATCAAGAAAATTTGACTGCAAAACATTGAAATACTCATTATATATCTTAAAGCTTCAAAAATCAGTGTTTCCTAAGATATGCCCTGTACTTCGTACTTTCTTATTTAAGGTCCAATCTTTGCCCCGGGCTCCACCACTTCTTTTTGCCTCAGGAGGAGATCTAGCTTAATATCCGCATTCTCTGAATTTTCATTTTCTACACTCATTATACCTCTCAATTCAGTCTAGCAAACATCTATGCTATGTTATGTCAGCAAGTATCCTTGCTGTGCAGGGCACCATGCTAAATGCTGTAGGAGATGAAAAGATGCTCCTGTCCTTTGGAGGAACTAAGAAGTACAAACATATGAAAAGATAACCATGTATAATATTTATGAATGCTACAAAATACATAGAAATGGAGTCACGGAAACAGACTGGTAAGAGATTAATTCATTGCAGAGGCAGTGATACTTGAAGTGGGCCTTGAAGCATTGGTAAGATTTTAACATCTAAAAGTTTTCATTAATTTTTATGAATATCTCTTACTTATTTATGTACTTCTTTATTTTTGAGACAGAGTCTCACCGTTGTCCAGGCTGGAGTGCAATGATGTGATCTCGGATCACTTACAACTTCTGCTTCCAGGGCTCAAGCGATTCTCCTGTCTCAGCCTCCACAGTAGCTGGGACTACAGGCGTGCACCACCATGCCCGGCTAATTTTTGTACTTTTAGTAGAGAAAGGGTTTCACCATGTTGACCAGGCTGGTATCAAACGCACAGCCTCAAGTGATCTGCCTTCCTTGGCCTCCCAAAGTGCTGGGATTACAGGTGTGAGCCACTGTGCCCGGCCATAATTTTCCTGAGTATCTCTTACAGATTATTTATTTCCTACATGAAAACAATTAGAAATAAAACCATTTTATGTAACAGGAAAATTAAATGGAAATGTGTTCAAGATAGACCCTACAGGCCGGCCTAACATATCTTACAGCATAAAAGTATGTGTATAAGAGTAGGGATAAAAGTAGAAAAGTCAGTCTATTCCTGCAACAAACATTCATTGAACGAGTTGTGCTAGCAGAATGCAGAGAGGATGGTGACGAAGTCCCCAATGGGAAAGAGCAAGAAAACAAGGAAAAAAGTCCCAGTTAAACACAGGGTGTGTGTGGGAGTGGGGGGAGCTGGAGAGGGTGCAGTCCCAAGGGACAGAAATATCCCAGCATTGCCTAAAATTCATTTGGCAAGAGCAGACTAAAGAATTCCAAGAGTGTTGATGAGGGAAGGAAAATAAGTGAAGAAAACATGAGAATAGGTAAAAAGACAGAACATCAAGGCAGGGATATATGAGAGGGACAGAAGCAAACCACGGCATCAATAGGCAGCGTGGGCCTTACAGGACTGCAACGAGAGGCAAAGGCTACGGTGGGAGGGATGCAAGCTGAAGGCTGGTAGGGAATATGAGGAATACAAAACACAATGAAATCAGAGATGAGGTTAGAAGGAAAGGGAAGGAAACAGCTGAGGGGGAAAAAATCACATACAGCAAAACCACAAGGAAAAGATATTTAAAATAATCTGTGTGTTATAAGTGCAAGCATATAGCACTTTGAAGGAGTAAACAGATTAATTGGGTCATTTTAAAGATAAGCAGCAGCAATCAAAGGAAGAAGACAGCTTTCATAAAAGTAAATAAAAATGAAAACGACCTTGCCTAAGAGTGGGGTCAGGTAAGCCAATTTTAGCCATTACAGAGAACGGAATGGATCAGGAAAAACATAAGCACTATTGGTTAGTCTCAAAAATTACAACATTACAAAATTGGTGAGGTTTTTCAAAGGATTACTAAACTTTTAAACAAATGATACCCAGTTACAACCCTTAGGATTTACAGTGTTCCCTTCATGCCAAGTTTATTTTCATAAAGAACCTATTGATAAAGGAATCACAAGAGCAACGATGACCCCAATAACTCTCAGTGTTTTTCCCATGGTGATCACTAGGTTTACAAGTGCTTTAGAAACCCTGAAAGGCCCAAGAAATTGAAAAAATGTTAAACAACAATCATCTGAACCCGAGGTTGTTTTCAGTTGAACTTCATTTATAGTCATACATTCGGTGCCTTATCTACCCTTTTCATAGTTCAGTTGGCAAAAGGCCCTTATAATCCCTCTATTGGTTTTTAGAATATAGTAAGAAAAGTACTAAAAATTATGCAACCTATATAATAAAAAATTACAGAACTCATTACTTGGTTAATTCATAAACGCTGCTTAGGCAACAAAGAATGTAGTACATTGATTTATATTTGATTCCATCAGTTTCTGGCAAATTATTATTTGATGTTTACCAGTGGTTATCACAGATTCAAAAGGACATGAACTCTTTCATATCACACGGGAGACAACTGAGACCGCGGGTGATTACCAGGCTTTCCCCACCCTCGTAACGACCACTTCCAAAGTATCATATACCAATTCCATTCACTTCAGGAAAGGTTTTCTTGACCTTCTACCACATACCTTGTCCCACGGGAGAGATACATCTATAAAGAAGAAAGAGACAGTGCAACAGCAAAGGGGTGGGGGCCTAATGGTGTGTGCAGGAGGTCTGGCCTGGATCTGCCTCTACCAACATGTATTCCTCTGGGTTACATAGAGCCTTATGTATGGAACATAACTCTTTAGAGTAGAGCCTTACGTATGGAACATAACTCTTATGTATGGAATGCTCCCCCCTCTTGCTGGGGATTCAAAAATTAGAACACCAACCCTCTACTCTGAAGGCGTCGATAGGCTTATAAGCTTATAAGCAGAGGGCTGGCCTTCTAATCTTTGAGTCTCTAGCAAAAGGGGTGTCATATATTAATACTGAACACACATTTGCTGATGAAGGTGTGAATCAAAGGATGAAAGAACATGTCTGAGTATCGATAGCTCATGACAGTATCAAGACTAGGTACTCACGCTGTGTTCAGTAATACTAGCAATCTTTACTTTTACCTATGCGAATAATAGGTTTCTTTTTTTTAAACACATCAGGTAAAAGAATAAATACATTCAAGTTACTATAAAGACTCCTAATCATCCATTTTGCTGTCAAGAATCTCAGTTACAGCCTTCTTAACAGCAAAGGAGGGTGGGAAAGGATCTATGACTTTGTATTTTGTGGGCCAAGCTTTACGTTCCACTGACATGCAGAGAGATCCAATTAGAGCTTTCTGCCATCAGATGGCACACTGGTCCACAGCACTGTAAGCCTATGCCACTGTCCAAATTTTCTGACCTTCAAAGAGAGAGGAAGGAAATTATTATGTGCTGACCTGAGAGCACTGAGGCGCTGGGATCTTTGCATGTGTCATTTTGCTAAGTCCTACAAAAAGTCTTCTCACTGTTGGTCATCGTTCTCATTTCGTATACAAAAAACTCAGGCCTAAGAAAAGCTAACTATAACTCCCCTCTAGTTACAGAGCAGGTACTGGCAGGGACAGACTTGAATCCAAGTTTGTTGGACTCAGAAGCCAATTCTCTTGGTATCTCTCTGGACTATAGCAACATATGGTTCACTTTCAGAGATCACACCTCTTGATGTGAGCTGCAGTTCTGAGGGTCCTACCCTACAACCGTCATGTGATTATACCATACTGAAAAAGTGCACTGGGGGTCTCCTAAGAATGTTTTCTGCCATAAGAAGAAAGTTATTTACCCCTTGTTGCAGCCTTTGTCATGCAAATGAATAATGCCAAAAAATATTTAGGGTCTTGTAATCAGTAACTTCTACTGTGAAAGACAGGAAAAATTGGCTCTTTCCCAAATAATGTTGCTGGAGTTGTATAAATTCTAGTGGCATCAACAAGAGAAGCAACAAACTGGTTTATAGAAAGGTCCAGAGGATATACTTACCTTTGCAAATTTAAAAACTTCCTCCAGGCTGGGCATGGTGGCTCTTGCCTGTAATCCCAGCACTTTGGGAGGCCGAGGCGGGCAGATCACGAGGTCAAGAGATTGAGACCATCCTGGCCAACATGGTGAAACCCCACCTCTACTAAAAACACAAAACTTAGCTGGGTGTGGTGATGTGTGCCTGTAGTCCCAGCTACTCAGGAGGCTGAGGCAGGAGAATCACTTGAACCGGGGAGGCAGAGGTTGCAGTGAACCAAAATTGTGCCACTGCACTCCAGCCTGGTGAAAGAGTGAGACTCTGTCTCAAAAACAAACAAACAAACAAACAAAAAAACTTCCTCCATTGGCACACAATGCAACTGCTTCCCTGTCTCTTACATGGGGAGATGTGATAAAGTAACTTCAGTGACAGTCAAATGTACCGTTACCTTAAAAAGTGAGATGCTTTCTTGCATAATTTCTATCAATGTTCTATTTCACATATGTGATATGGTATAAAATACATTTGTCTTTCACAGAATTCATTCTAGAGGGAAAATATTAACATGTTAGTTTTCTTCAAAGAATGATTTTACAATGTGTGTTTAAAAAGACAATTAAAAACAAATGAAATTTTACACATCATTTGTTTTATAATTAACATATGACTAGAACAGTCTGGAAGCAATGTATTAAATAGAAATAGTTGAAAAATATTTGCTTTATCTAAAGTGATATTGCAGGACAAGTCTGGGTGTGTGGCACAAATCATTTCGTTATATAAATTTCTCCTGCAGTTACAGGAATATAATTTTCTGGGAATATGCTAAACTAAGCCCAGTGATAAGAGTAACAGACCAAAGGAAACACTGTAAAAACCCAGCTAGGTTATTCAACTTAGCTTTAAGCCTGTCTCTGCTAATTTTTGGAGGACTTTATTTAACTGCTTCTGACTGTATAGGCTAGTAAAAATCAGGCTGTACAGAACTGAAAAAAATAATCTGATTAAATGGATCAGTTGTTTAGAGTCTACAGCAATAAAAATTCCCTGTGATTCACTTCTACAAATAATTGCATGGATCTTTGTAATGACCATATGGTCACTGCAAAAAGAAAATTCAGTCAAATTTGTTAATTCATTAAATAAAATAGCCTCAACAGTTATTCTTGGCTCATCCAATGGAATCTGGACGAAGGAGAGATGCACCTCTTTCCTGAATAAATCCAAGAGACAATCACACATCAGTTTAACCAGGATAAAGAAATCATACAACTTGCAGGTACAAAGATGTTTTCTAAATGGTCATAGTCTTTTTTAAGGCAAGGGATGAGATGCAGGGTTAAAGAAATCTATGTCCAATCACAGAAGCATTTTAATACATTCAAACTCTCATTGTATAGACATCAACATAACTATACCAACTGAACACAATAACAGCAAAAAAATTCTCGTAACATAATTTGTGCCATTACTTTACAATCATGTACAAAGGGAGTCACAATTATTTTCTGAATGGGAACGTCGTTAGAGAGTCAAGTCCTCTAAACTCTCCAGCGGCACCACATTCTTATTCTGCATCTGTATTTCCTGTTTGCTAGTGGCAGAATACTAATTTCAACTAATTTAAATGAAAGCCCCACATAATGTAGCACTCTCATTTTATTTAAACAAAAACTAGAGATAAGCAGCAAGTAAGGGATGGCCCACGAGGCTGCTCAACCCCAGCTTTCTACTATGTAACAGAATTATTAGCTATGCATGGAAATCACTTTTTTTCTCTACTGTTAACTATTTTTTTCTCTAATGTTTTTGAATTCTAATCAGAGCCATTACTACTGTTTCTAACTTTGTACCCTCTTTTGCAAGCATTCACAAGCCCCTTATTAAAGCTCTGGGAAGGCTTCCTATCTGATGCTCTGCCAGACACTGTCCTTTTGGACACAATGCATTCAGGTTATTAGCTTGATGTGCATCATTCAGCAAGCTGTCTTACAATTTCACTGATCATCATCTAGTAAGACTGAATTGCTGCCTTGCCCATGGCTTTTAGATTTATATAATTAACCAAAATTAGCTTGATGTTTAAAACACAATGCCAGCCTACTCATTTATTTTTGGAAGAATACTTTAGTGAATACAATGAGTGGGCTGATTTGGAATTGTCAACTTAAACTGTCAAAGTTTTCTTATAAATTACTATACTTAAAAAATTCAAATTCTATTAAGGCAAATACCATTAAAATAGAACTATTTGATAAGACAATCAGGTACCGTATTATTTTCATTTTAGTTCACTATTACATTCAATCAAGTTCTAGTAGGAAATATTTCACACAATGTCTTGAGTGTGTATTGTAAATATTGTTTATATATAGTAACTCCTAGACAAGTATGTAATAGTTTTTGGTTAAATAACTCTACAAAAACATAGCATGAACAAACTGTCTCAACTGTATTATTCAGAAGTTCTTAAGGTCTGACAAAATAAAGGTGCCAACTACATGCTAAAGTAGATAGTAGATAATACTGAAATTTTTTTTTAAACTTGTATCAAATTTATCCTTAAAATGATTCATGAAAACATTTAATTAACTAAATTCTTCATAAAGAAGACTGAAGAACAGAAAACCAAAATGATTTCCATAAAATTGTTTCCATAAAAATACAGTCTGCAAACAGCACATAGAAAAGCTGAAATTAAAACTCAGCTCTCATTAGTGCTGGCTATTTCTGGTCCCACTGATACCACAGCACAAGTGATACACATTTTAGAGGTCGCTGGACCTTGTTTTGAATAATTTCAGGTAAATTCAAACTACTCTCTAGCTCCGTGTCTTTCTTGTAAGATTGTGACAGTAATACCTACCTCATAAGGATCTAATACATGACTATTTTCTTATAAATTATGTGAGCAGCACAAAGCATCACTTAGAGATGCTCTGTAAATGTTAGTTCACTCATAATTCATTTCTAAATTCATTCGGCCAATATTAACTGCATGCCTAAATGCCAGGCACTGTTCTAGGCACCAGGGTGGACAACCCACATGATGTCTCTACTCTCATGGAGCTGTCATTCTAGTAAAAATAACAATGAAGAGTTTGGCTTGTGACATAAATGCCAACAAGCAGTCCCTCAATCAACCTGTCCTCACCCCTCCATTGAGCACAGGGTTGCTGGGCGCCAGCCAATTGCTCTGGAGCATAGGAAAGGTTGTATTTGAATCCTGCCCAACTGCTTTACTACTTCTCTCTTATACACTTTATCTGCTCCTTTTTTTTCCTACCCTGTCTTCCAGTTTCAACCATCTATGATTTTAAATAGTATGCTTCAAGTTGTGCCAAACACTGGAATTCAGCCAGGAAGGTGGCTGGGAGTAGGGAGGGGGTAGGCATGGAAAAACAGTAACTCAGCCATGCCCAAATCAGAGCAGCTGTCTCTATTTTATCAGTGTTATGCCCCCTGCTTAATATACTAGGCTTCCAGTGCAAGTTTCTGGTGGGAATAACTTTAGTGCTAAAGGAATGTTTGGAGGCAAAAGAGTGCACCAGTTTAAGTATGCCCCATTCTTTAACAAGTTGATGCACAGAAAAAAGAAATGAGGGTGCAACAGGGGAATCCAGTATATTAAAAGAAACTTATGAGACAGAAAAACCAAACAGAATATATGTGGTTTTTGAGTGGGTCCTTGTCAGCTATTAAGAGGCGTTTTTGAGACAACCAGGAAAATTTTAAAATAAACTGGATATGCAATAATTGTTAATTTTCTTAGGTATCACTAGGATAGTATGTTATGTGGTAAAACATGCTTTTTAAACAAGATGACTACTGAAATATTTAGAAGTAAAAAAGTCACAATGTCTGAATTTTACTTTTAATATTTACAGCCAAAAAAAAACCATGATGTGAATATGACAGCCAATAACTGTGAAATCTTAATGAGTGTGCATTATATATTTCTCTTGGCTTTCTGTATATTTGATGTTTTTCATCAAAGAACATTTTTAAAAGTCTGGTATGCTCAATACCTATTGGCATTCACAGGCCTTAATATACCTGAAGCCTCCTACAGCGAGCAACACATTAAAACTACACGCCGGTTGTTACATTTGTACTTAACTACATAATCTAATTATAGTATTTTTAAAAT
Organism: Colobus angolensis palliatus; assembly: GCF_000951035.1. NCBI lineage: Eukaryota > Metazoa > Chordata > Mammalia > Primates > Cercopithecidae > Colobus > Colobus angolensis. Next base: position 4,788,891 of record NW_012112142.1, on the reverse strand, counting down.
ACCAAAACAACTAACAATCATAAAGACAATAGATGGTGTCCTAGTCTGTTTGGACCACTATAACAACATACCTTAGACTGGGTAATTTATAAACAACAGAAATTAATCCCCTCCCCTTGAGAATTGCACTGGGCTGAGAGATTCATTTCTAACTAATAGAACAGAGCAAAAGTTACCAGCTGTCACTTCGTATATCAGACTATAAAAGACTACAGCTTCCTGACTCTGTCTCCCTGCCTCCCTTTTCTTTTCCTTCTTGCTTGCTTGCTCTGATAATGTGAGGGAACATGTCACATGCAAACTGCCCTATGGAAAGGCTTGGGTGGCAAACAAAAGCGTATGAGGAAATGAGGCCTCAGTTCAACAGCCTGCAAAGACCTCAATCCTGCCTCCAACCACAGAAGCATGCTTGAAGAAAAGGATCCTTCTGTAGGGAAGCCTTGAGTGACTTAGCCTGTGAGAGACTCTATGTAAAGTTCCTAGGGTTGCCATAACAAACTACCACAGGCTGGGTGGTTAAATCAACAGATTTATTTCTGGAGGCTAGAAATGCAAGGTCAAGGTGTTAGCAAACTGAGTTTCTTTTGGGGCCTCTCTCTGTCTTCTTGAGGATGGCTGCTTTCTTTCTGTGCCCCTACATGGTCTGCTCGGTACACAGAAGATGCGCATGCATGGCTGTATCCAAATTTCCTCTTCTGCTAAGCACTTCAGCCATATTAGATTAGGGTCCAGCCTAACAGCTTCATTTTAACCTAATTACCTCTTTAAAGAGCTTATCTCCAAATATAGGTACTGAGCGTTAGGACTGTAACATACAAATTTGGTGGGGAGGGGGCAAAGAAAGAAGAATGAATTCACCCCACGACAGACCCTAAAGCAAAGGACCCAACTAATTTGCTTTTGAATTCTTGAACTACAGAAAATGTGAGATAGTAAAGGTTGTTTCAAGCCACTAAGTTCTGGAGTAATTTATTCTGCAGCATAGATAACTAATATAACATACCAGGTAAAACAGTTAGTCACCATTCACTTTCTGGGCCCAGGAAAAAACAACTTTATTACAATTTTTCATATAAATTTACACACAACAACTCAAATTTTATTCCCTATCTTCCTGCTTTTGAAAGCATATATACCTGAAATGGTCAATGTCCTTTGAATGCAAATAATTGCTTAACTGTCATACATGAACCTGAAATATACCCATCTCATAAATGCCAATTCTAAATATCAAATACCTATCATTACTTCGGATATTACTTCTCATACCTGTATCATCAACGTGCAATATGTGGAAAACTATGAGGTTCATCAGTTTAAAGAGAAGATGGTTGTCATCTCTGTTCTATATTTGAAAAATATTTTCCAGTTTTAGATTTATAATCACCTGTTAGAATGAGCAACCAATTAATTATCTGTTATTTACTTCCTTCCATTCACCTTTGTATACAAATTTGCTTCCATCTTCAGCACTTGTCTACTTAAAAAACCATGTGAGTGAATTAGTATTCTTACTGCAAGATGGTACCCACAACACATCAGCTCTTTAGACTGACATTTATTTTTTATTCCACTTGTTACTTAAAATGAATGATCCACATTACTTAAAGGCCAAAAAGCATGTTTTCTTTCCATTTGGATTTCATTTCCCTCCTCCTAATTACAAACCTATAATTAGATTATGACTTAGGATTTTTTTCCTTAACCATTCCAAGAAGGTCTTTACCACTTAAATCTTTACATCAAAGATTTCTAGTTTGCTATATAAGGAAAAAATATGAACATCACAAATTTAGCCACTTGATATACTGATTTCCAAAAATGTCTCTGTACTTATGTTTTAGTCAATGAAATCTTAGAGAACTGCTTTGCATGTTATTTTTAACTATATGGTTTTTATTGATATTAATTTGGAATTTGACAAACTATTTGTATCTTTTCTTGTTACTATCAATATGTCGGTATGTTACTGAACACTAGTCAATGAAATCTAATTCTCTTTCATTCAGTTCCCACCAGTATTTACATACGGTGAAGAGATTCTGCTTGTATTCTTTTCTCTTTGACTTGTTCACTATACTGTAAGTGATGTCTGATTACTTTCTTAACATTGTTTTAAATACTGAGTTTCCCACAGAGCAAATACTACAGAAGTATTTCCCTTCTCAACTTTACTTTCTTTTATTTCTACCAATGTATAGATGCCCCCTTCTTACAATGGGGTTATTTCCTGATAAATTCATCATAAATTGAAAACACTATAAATTGAAAGTGCATTTAATATACTTAACCTACTGAACATTATAGTTTAGCCTAGCCTACTTTAAATATGCTCAGAACACTTACCTTAGCTTACAGTTGGGAAAAATCATCTAACACAAAGCCTATTTCATAACAACATGTTGAATATCTCATGTAATTTACTGAATATTGTACTGAAAGTGAAAAATATGATGGTTTTATGGGCACTTGAAGTACAGCTTCTACTGAATGTATATTACTTTTGTACCATTGAGGTAATAAGTTGAAACTCTGTAAATCAAGGATTGTCTGTATTTCTTTTTTTTTAAATCTGGAGTTGCCTTTTTTCTTCCAAAATACTTTCCTATTATGTCTTATTTATTATGTTTCCAAATTTTTCTTCTTTTGGTCTTTATTATACCTGACTACCACAACCTCTGGGTGTAATTTATAGCATAGAGAGGATAAACCACTTTATACACAAAAAATCAGCTGTCATCCTGATATTCTCTGTAAGAAATATTCTGGTTCTAGATTTACCTCTTACGCTTTCTTAATTGAAATGTCATCTGGCATATATTAATGTCTACTAAATATTTGTTGCTTTATATAATTACATGTTAAGAAGAAAAATGTAGAATGTCATGTTAATATTGTTAAACCCTTATAATATATAACATATTAAAATAGATCTAAAAGAGAAAAATTCTAATATTTTATATATTTTGGTAACAATTTATACAGCTAGACGGCAAAGACTTACATATGAAAGCGAACTACTTCCTCTTAGTCCCTATCTGACCATCGTTACAGTCCAAAACAATCCGTTCCATGTTGGTGGCCAGGTTATGAGGTTTCTCTCAGATTGTGATCTGAAGGGGAGTAAGGGATCAGGATATAGAATTTTAATAGGGTATTTAAAAAAGTCAAACAGTGAGGTCCTTGACTATCTCCCAACTATACCTGTCAAAGATCTTTGGACAGAGCTATTACCAGAACTGGGCAACAGAACCAGTCATCATTGTGATATGAAAGGTTAAAGTCTACAGAAAAGTAGGATTTGATAGATAAACTTCTAGAATGCATCTATTCTGTATACCCTGTTAAACAAGCAAACTATACTCACGGCCTTCTAGACATCAAGGCTAGCACAGGGAAAGGGGATACAGAGATGATATTGAGTAACAGCTGCACAGAACACTACAATACATATTGATTTAGAGCTTTTGAAAAAATGCATGATATGAAACAAAGTTAACAATTAACTCTCTGGTTAGAAGACTTTGAAAAATCTTGAAGTAAGAACATCTGAACGCATGACAAGCATTTGTCTTTTTTAACTTAGAATTATATAAGGAAAGTTTTACGCCCCTTTCCAATAATATATATTTATATATAATAACATCAGAACACTGACCACAGGCAAAATCAAACTAGATATAAGCACCCACACAAAATAAGCTAAGTCATTTTATAACCGTTCATTCAGAAGATGAAATTTCTCACTTGGGCATGTGCAGGGAAATAATTTTGCTTTGGTAGTCCTCAGACTAAACTCAGCACCAGAATCAACCACGTCAAAGGGCATTTAATCAGATTGTTCTGTGAACGTTTTAGAAATTTAGAGACAGTGATTATTCAGAAACTCCCAGACAGTGACTCTGCTATCTTATAGATGGGGCCTACAGATGCTAAGTTTGGTTAGTGTGGGTATGCTTCCTCCTTCAATTCATTACTGACTAGAAATGCCTTAACAACAATACGTATATACCTAAAATACTCACATTTTAAAAGTTATTTTCTTACAATCACAACTGGACTTGCTCTTTACTATGAGACATTTGGATTCTATGTGAGTGCTTTTTGTGTCATAAACCGTTTAGGGTCTGGCCTACAGACTTAACAAGTTTCAAAGGCAGAAGAGAAGATGCAGAGCTCAGTCCTTGACACTGAACTTTCTCACTGCCTCTAAGGATGGAAGAGGTCAGTTTGGTGAGCAATATGTTTGGTATCATCATTTCAGATTTTCCAGAGGTAATGGTTACAAAAGTCTTCTCAGAAACAAGATTTACCACCCACCAGAGACATAGGCATACATGACCATGGTTTGTTAGGTGCCTATAACTTTGTCTTTGCATCAGAGGGAAATTCTCTCTGTGGGGACAGGGCCCATCTTCCACGCAAAATTATAAAATTGTCTTGTACTCAAAGCTGCTCTTCTCAACATACCCTTCCCAAGGGATTTGGCCCTATTGGGTGTCCTCCTAGGTACCTGCACATTCATTCAAACACTGATCCTGAGAAATTACTGGTGAGTACAAGCACTATCTCCATGGGCAAAAGGAGCTAGGTTCAAATTGCATTTTTCCACTTAGCAATACGTGATCTTGAATTAAAAATGTACTGCCTCACAGCCACAGTTTCCTCATCTGCAAAATGGGGATAGTACTTGCTAATAGTTGTTTTGAGGACTTGCTGAGACAAATGCTTAGCACAGTATTAGGAACACGGTCAGTGGTCAATATTAATCCCTAAGTCCATGTCATAAATTTTGACAAGTACTACATGGTAGTTCCATCCTTTATTTTTAATAAAATTCAGGTGATTTCATCTATATTAGACATTTATTATATTTACATTTATACATTATAGGGTTTTTCTGTATATATACAACCTATGAGTTACTATTTTTAACAGTATAGAATCTAAATTATCTGGAAACTTCTTAACCATAATCATTACCTACTCCCTCATAAAACAATTTTTCCTGTTTTCTATTATAAGTTAACGAAGGACCTCAACTGCAGATAATCTAAATTTCACTCCAATATTGTAGTACCTGTACCTTCATTCTAGCTCAAAAATTCCTTCTAAAAGTCCTCATTGATAAAAAAAGAAAAAAAAAACAAAAAAAAAACATGGGCCAGGTGCAGTGGCTCACACCTACAATCCTAGAACTTTGGAAGGCTGAGACGGGAAGATCACTTGAGCCCAGGAGTTCAAGACCAGCTTGGGCAACACAGCAAGACCCTGTCTCTACAAAAAAGAACAAAAAATAAAAATAAAAAGTCAGCAGGGTGTGGTGGCACATGCTTGTTGTCCCAGCTACTTGGGAGGCTGAGACAGGAGGATCGCTTGAGCCCAGGAGTTCAAGGTTACAGTGACCTATGATTACGCCATTGAACTCCCACCTGGGAGACAGAGTGAGGCCCTGTCTCGAAAAAATAAAAATAAAAATGTACTTTGTAGCACCATTAATCAGATGATGATGAAATAAGCATTCTCACCTTATTTAAATATTAATAAAATATGAAATTTAAAAATTCATTTAAATGTATCTACCAAAATAATGAAAACTACAAAAGGTAAAAGAGATGGGAAGGATTTTGTATTTTGCCTGATCTTAGACATTCTACAAAATGAAAGTTTTTCTTCAGAATAAGGTATATTGTCAGCTCTTTTTTTTTTGGAAGTCAATATTTAAGATATACTGATATAATAAGAAAAGAAAAATCTGCAGAAAAATGAAGAAAACATAATGAATTGAGACCTACATTTAAGTACGTAAATAAACACCGTCCTGAATAAAATTCAAAAGCCACAGCCAGCCCTGATTGAGAACCCTCACAATCAGGCTCCCGCTGCAATATCCAACTCCCCCCATCCAGTACTACTTCCCTGTGTGCATGCTACATTCTAGAGACTAAATGCACAGACATTTCTGATATAACTTGTCTCTGGGCTGGTATCTACGTCATTCCCTCCATCTGGAATGTCTTCTGCCATCTCTGCCCACCAAAACTCCTCCCCAGCCTGTAAGGCCATGCCTCACTGCCAGCCCCTCCACATGCCCATCTCTGAGCTTCCAAGATACCTGAGCTCATGCTTTCCCATACTCTCACCACTGGCATTACTGTAAATTTGTCTAACACATGTCTACTGCTCCCCATTAGAACCTAAGCTCAATCAGGACGGGAATTAATCCATATAGACTAATTCATCTTCATGTCACCACATCCCCCAGCAGAGGCCCTTGCAAAAAGGGTGCAATCAGTGCATCATGAAGGTGTCACAGTGGCAGGTGACGTGATCCTGCCTACCTTACCCACACAATTTGGAACACATATAGACTGTGGCCCAATAGCAGCTCTAAGAGTTGCATTTTTTATTACAGAGTCAACCCATTTCATTCAGAAACATGGCAAACATGGAACACAGAAGACAATTTTATTCAAGTCAATGTTTTGCTTAATGCAGAGAGATCCTTAATACGACCTGAAGTCAAAAAAAAAAAAAAAGTAGAGAATGTTCATCAAGACAGGGCTAGGCAGACCAAGGGTGAACTTAGGAAGGCCATAAAATATCTCACTGGACTCACATCCTTCTTAAATCAATGATCAAAACATGCATTTATTTAATATCTATTATTTTAAAAGATTATTTTAAGAATGAAAGTAATTTATTTATTTATTTATTTTTACTGTCAACTTACTTATCTGTGCTTCAGCATCACTTAAGGATGGTACCACATTTCTGGGAATTGACCCAAAACAAGCATTAGTCACAATTATTCTTTAAGATCTATAAAAGATATTAGATTGAGAAAAACAGAAACAAGTAGTATTTTATTTTCTCCCATTATATTCTACAGTGAAAGAGAACACTGTCTAATTAGAATCTTTTGTTTTCTTTCTTCACACTGAGACATTATACCTTTCATAATCACATAATCATTGAAACCAAACGACTTCATCCTTAAGAAAACTGGATTTCCAATGATTCACTGTCTTTGTAACTTCAATCTGCTCAAATGATCTGACCAATTAAAAGGAATGTACCTGTAACATAAATGGAACATGTGAGAAAGCTTTCCAACGCCATAAACAGAAGGGAACTGAATCAGCTGCCCATTTCATTTTATGCATAGCAACAACTGACCAGTAGAACGAATGTTTTTATGGGTGGCTATTACTTTAAATAATCTAAGCCTTAGACCTAGTCTACTCAAAATATAACTTCACAATACTTCGGATTTTGTGTTTAAAATTCAATATCAAAAATTTAAGAGACATTAAAGGCAATGATTACAGCCAGGCTTGCACTTTCTAGTATATAAATAAGGAAAACATTTTCTTTGTTTTATAATAGAAGACCAGCTAACACCTAAATATGTTTATTTAGACAGGCACTATACAGTAGTCGCTAGCAATATTTTTTTAAAAAAAATTTAAAGTCAGTTGCTCAGTTGCACTAGCTACATTTCAAGGGCTCAAGTGCCCCATGTTGCTGGTGGCTACCGTACTAAATAACATAGAATGATCTTTCCATGAACACAGAAAGCCCTACAGGACTGTGCTGCTAAACAATCATAAAGAAAAAAATCATATATAAGTGAATGAATCAATGAAGAAATGACATACCATTGTCATTTGTTGACTAATCAACAAACACATCTATTAACATAAATTTCCATGTTAAATGTGAGAATGAATCATAGTTGCCTAGTTATCTTTCAAAATTGATATTGTATTTAATTATCAAATTTCTCCACTCAAACCAGAGAACAAAAATATTTCTGCATGTTTCAAAAGATTGCATTTTCTAATTTAAAAATACCAAAATACATAGGTATAACTTAGAATAATTCATCACATTCAAATCAACCATAGAATTCTTTTAAACTACACCTATATATTTAAAAATCACACAGTAGGCTGGGCACGGTGGCTCATGCCTATAATCCCAGCACTTTGGGAGGCTGAGACAGGTGGATCACCTGAGGTCAGGAGTTTGAGACCAGCCTGACCAACATGGTGAAACCATGTGTATACTCAAACTACAAAATTAGACAGGTGTGGTGGTGCATGTCTGTAATCCCAGCTACTCAGGAGGCTGAGGCAGGAGAACCGCTTGAACCTGGGAGGTGGAGGTTGCAGTGAGCAGAGATTGCGCCACTGCACTCGAGCCTAGGCGACAAAAGTGAAAACTCCGTCTCAAAAAAAAAAAAAAAAAAAAAATGTAGTATACATCTACTAAGATGGACAACACAAAATGCTGGTGAGAATGTGAAGTAAAAGGAACTCTCAGGAATTGTTGGAAGGACTGTAAAGTGCTGTCACTACTTTAGAAAAATGTCCAGTAGTTTCTTCTTCTAAGACTAAACACATATCTGCCTCATGGTCCAACAATTCCCCTCTTAGATATTTACCCAATAAAATGAAAACATTTTATTACATTTACAGAAAGACTTGTAGTAGCATTCAAAGAAGCAGCCTACAGACAATAAAAGACATATAAATTGTAGTATATTCAGACAATGGCATATTATGCAGCAATAAGAACGACTGCATACATGACATAAATACATCTCAAAAACATTACAAGTGGAAGAAAAACATACTGCATGATTCAATTTACATGAAATTCTAGAATGTGAAAAACTAACCCTATGATTAATCCAAGCAAAACAAAACCCTGAACAGTGATGGCTGCTGGAAGAAGGCAGGGGAGGTGAACAACTGGGGTGACGGAAATGTGTTGTACCTTGATCACTATTTTTAGAATTGATAGATTTTGGGTTTTCACCAAAATAAAGAAGTGGCATAAAATAAGAACAAATTGCTAATTTACTTTCCTCTTTACCAGCAAAGGCACAGCTAAATTAAAAATCTATCATGGCAAATTAAGGAACTGAAATACGACAAAATGATCAAATGATTTACCTGGATATCTTACAACAGACAGCTGAGTAATCACAGAAGAGTGCTTTCTGCAGAACTACTACTCCTTATTAGTCTCTCATCATCCACTGTTAATTATCACTTGGGCTGCTCAAAGTTCAACAAGGCACACAAGTTCTAGTTATCCTGCTTCAGAGAAATTATAAATGCTATTTCCAATATGCTATGTCTTACATAAGGCTTTCATATTTAAAATATATAATGAACAAGCAACCTGTACCTACTTTTCTATTTAATTTACCATTGATAGACGCAGGAGGAAGATAAGGGAACCTGCCCAAGGCCTTGTCTGGGTGTGCCTGCAACAGACCAGGGGGCCCACCTGTGCAGTGGGAGAATGGAGTGGAGCCACCAGGAATTCCCACCTTATGCAAGGGGGAGTCTGGCCTCTTCAGCTTGTGCATGGTGGCCCGGTATTCAATATGTGAGGTGGGAGCCTATTGGCAGAACCTTCCCTTTTTTTAAATTTAGTTTTTGCTGAGAGCTTTCTTGTAATAAATTCTGGTCTCCTCACCTTTCAATGTGTCCATGTGTCTAATTTTTCTTGGTTGTGACACAAGAACCTAGATTTTAGCTGAACTAAGGAGCAAAAGCCTGCATCATTTTCGTGGCCTGTACAGGGACATGAGGAAAGGTAAGTAAAACGCAGAACAAAAAATCTTTTTTCCCTTTTGTTTCTGAGGCTTTTTGTCCCTGGACATCTTCTGAGAGTAAACTGTGCCCCGAACCCTGTCACTCCGGGGGGTTGGAAATGTCAGCCTTGGTCCAACCTAGCCTTTTCTATGGCATTGTCCTTCTCTTTTTGGGACTGTAATGGCACCACCTCACCCGACAGCCACAGATGTGCATGGGATAGATGGGCAAGCAGCGGCTCCCCGGCCCCCTCACCTCCTGGCTGGGGCTGGGGCTGGGGCACATGGCCCAAGGGCCTGTGTGGCAGGCTTGCCAGCATTCTCCAACGCAAGTCCACAGAGCCTTCCCCTCCCCCAGCCAAGGGGTAGAGCTCCATCCAAGCCCCAGGGAAAAAACAGCAATTAGAAGTTCTCTCCCTGTTGGAGGAATCTACAGGTATAAGAATAAGAGGTTCCTCCCCGCACTTTAATATTTTTTTTTTCTTTTCTCCACCCTGTCAGCAGTTAACACAGACTTGCACTTACAGCTGTTTTTTTTTTTTTTTTTTTTTCTTTTCTCCACTGGGTCAGGAGTTAACTTTTATAAGAAACACTTTTTTTTTTTTTCCTTTTAGAAGACATTTTACTAGACCAGGACCCCAGCTATCACTGTTTATCTTCTCTGTAAAGTTTTGATTATCAAAAGGGATTTATGAGTTGGCCTTAAGCTGTAGTCAACATGATGTGCTTTCCATGTTTTACTGTATGGTTCTGTCAGAAAGAGTGGTACTTTAGGATGGGATGCAGGCCCAGGACTCTATAGGCCCACTGTAGAAGCCAGCCCAACAAACTCGTCAGTGGCAAACTTCGCTGCAGGCCTCCATCTTGTTTTACGTCCTTGGAAGTATGACCTGTAACCACATGGCAATGCTTTGTTTGGCCTCTGTCATTTTACAATGGTGGCCCAGGTTCAGTCCTGGCTTAGAAAATGAGTCCTTTCTTGCTGGATATCTGTGTGTTCTTTGCCATATGTTGATTCTCCTTCACTCCACAAACAGCCCTGAATTTTCCTCTCTGAGCACCTGAAATGTTACCTTTGGTAAGGTTCAAAAACCAGAAATAGTGGCTGCTTGGCACAGCTAAAGTCAGGTAGAAAGGGATTTAAAAGGATTTTCTTAAAGACTGCTTGGCTTAATTAAAAGTGGATATCCTAGTTATACGTATATTTAAAAGGCCTTTATGTTTTTCTCTTTTTGGATTTTCTTTTCTTGGAGAAAGGTTACTGAATTATTTTTCTCCATTTTGCCTTGCTACTCTTTTTTTTTTTTTTTTAATTGACAGAGTTTGGTTCATTACCCAGGCTGGAGTGCAATGACGCAATCTCCTCCACCACCTGGGTTCAAGCAATTCTCCTGCCTCAGCCTCCCAAGTAGCTGGGATTACAGGCATGCGCCACCACATCCAGATACTTTTGTAGTTTTAGTACAGATGGGGTTTAACTACGTTGGTAAGGCTGGTCTCGGACTCCTGACCTCAGGTGATCCACCCACTTTGGCCTCCCAAAGTGTTGGGATTACAGGCATGAGCCACCATGCCCAAACTTGCCTTGTCACTCTTAATGCATGTATGAGAGGCCCTAAGATAATTTCTGATAGCCTGGGACTGCTTTGGAAGAACAGAAAAGGTACCACAGTTTCCATTTTGGGAGAGACCTCTGTTTTCCTCATGGAGTCCCAGGAATTAGAGGTAGATAGATCCCTGTCAAAATCTGTCTTTGTCAGCTATACCTGTTTATTAGGCCCTAGAAACTACATGCTTTCCTACCCTTGCTCTTAAAGGGCTCCACCCAGAGGCCAATAATCCAATTAGGAGATGGCAAACAAAAAATCTTATAGTTACTGGATCTTCTGCCTGTCTGTGTAGTTATATATGTATTGCATGTGTAATGTCTATTTAAAAAAACAGCTCTAATTAACTGACTTAAAGAAGGGTAAGTGCTTGGATCAAATATTTCTTAAAGGGAAGATTAAAGCCATGGTACCTTCTGGCTCATGGGACTTTAATCTTTGAGAAGTAAAAATAACCTTAAGATTATTGGTAAAATGCATATCCCATCAAAAAGGTAAATTTTTGCCTGGAGTTAAAGGATTGTTTTGAAATAGTTAAGATAAAGCTCAAAGTTTAAACAAGTTATGGAAGGATTGTAAAAATTAATCTTGCAAAAGAAATTCCATGTATGAACATACTAAATTCAAAAGGGTATTATATGGCTTTTCGATAAATTGAGCATTGAAATAAAAGCACAACAAAGTTCTCTTAAGGCACTAATTTGCTCTGTAGCAAAATTGGTACAGTGTTATAAAAGGTGTTTTGCTTTTTAAAATTTCTGAGTCATCATTTTGGCAAAATAAATAACTTACAGTAATCTGGAATTCTATTTCATAACATCAAGTGTCTTGCACTTGTAACATATTTAACAGGCTTCCCAAAATCAAATTTCAGTTTCAAAGTTGTCTTTCCTAGCTTTTGGATGCTACAGAGGACCCCTGGAGCACCCAAAAGAAAAGTAAACAGGGTTACCTGACATGTTTAGGTACATGGGATTGCCAAAATGATGTTTACTCTTCTTCAGGTTATATTTTCGGGAATAATATGTTTGAAAATTTATGGTATGCCTAAAATTCTAATGTCTGAGTATATGCTATCAATCACAATTGTTATGTTAAGTTACTGTAAACCACACAGATAACCAGATTTCTTTGTCAATTTCTGATTATAACTACCATGGACATTTTGCTATTCACAGATAATTGTTGTCTTGTTTTGATCTTCAAGAGATGATTTACAATCAGCTATGGAACTTTGACAGGTTCTCTCAAATGCAGGTTTCTGATAACTTGGGAGACTGCAACATTGGAATAAAGAAAAAATGTACAGGACTCATGGAGAGCTAAGATGTTCATGAACATCAAGCAAAACAAGGGTTAACTAAATGGACTGAACAATAGAAAACTGAAGCAATCTTTCTGACTTGCTTGGAACATTGGTGATCCTTGTTTTGTCTTTCAGAGTCAAGAAAACTTATTTTGAGCTATTAATGGCCTTTAATAATTGAGTAAGGTATGCTCCTGTGAACAAAATTTGGAGCATGTTTGTCTCTCTCTGCCTGGCTTCTCCAGAATTTAGAAACTAGTTTGGAGCATGTTTGTCTCTCTCTGCCTGGCTTCTCCAGAATTTAGAAACTAGTTGTGAGTATTCTTAACTTACAGCAATATAGTTGTTTGCATCAGTGAAGTAGGAATCCATTTTCTTTTGCAATAGGACACAACTGGAGAAACCAGTTGTTTTACTGAGGCTTTGACTGAAAGGGTATACTTCCCTTTAAGGAATCAAGCTCAACTTGAAAAGTTGGTAAAAATCCCCTTGGTAAAACTGGCCTCATACCTTGTCTAAATAGTCCCTATACAGGTGTCCTAACCTGTGGTGAGTAAAGAATGACACTCTCCCAGCTACTCGGGAGGCTGAGGCAGAAGAATTGCTTGAACCTGGGAGGCAGAGGTTGTAGTGAGCCGAGATTGCACCATTGCACTCCAGCCTGGGCTACAAGAAGGAAACTCTGTCTCAAAAAAAAAAAAAAAAAAAAAAAAAGTCACTTTCCAGCAGGCCCAGGAACCACATGCTCTTGAGACCTCAAAAAGAGAGATGCTTACTACTTACCCAACTCACAGGTATTTGAGGGTAGAAACCCATGGCTGGGCTCAACTTTAGAATATCCTATCTGAGATTCCCTATGATACAGAGTTCCATCAAAGCCAGTCTAAAAGGCCTATGTAGAAATAATTATTCTTGGTGCACTTTATGCAAATAATCAGGCCAAGTATAAGACTAAAGTCTATTTTGCAAACAACTCAGTCCCATCATAATTTTTTTTTTAACAAAAATGAGGACTGGAGAGAAATTACATTTCAAAACTTTCACATTTGACATTAAATTTTGGACTCATTCATTGTTTTTTCAAGTTTTTGCCTACATTTTAGACTAACCCTGCTTATTCCCGTGAACCAATCAGCAATCTCCAGTTGCAGCTGAGAAGGAACAAGAGGGATGGGTAATGTAAATATCTGGATCAATATTCTAGTTCTGAGCAATTATCCTGCATATCCTGCAAATCCTGCCAGGTGACAGGAATAAATAGGGTGCCCATCATCCAGAGGTTTCCTTTTTGGGAAAGTAAGACCAAGGGGGCTAACCAAGCCAAGCCCCATGCACCCAAATCTTAGCAAGGATAACTACAGCCACCAGTTACCTGGGCATGTCACAATACATCCTTTTTTCTCCTTTGTTGGAGGAGGACTGAATTCCACAGCTTCACCTTAGCATTCAGTTTATGACAAGGAGTCCATACAAAGCCCCCCACCTTCCCCGAGATGCATTTTTGGTCCCAAACTCCATTCCAAGCTTCAGGTCGAAGTCTTTTGAAAGAAAACTGGATCTGAGAGATCCAGAGGCAGACGATAACAGAAGTTAAAAGGCACAGTGCAGGTGATCATGACTAATTCCTGCCAATTAAGCCAAGCCTTCCATTTCATGGATAAAGGTCACACCAGTATCCATGGCATAAATGAGGTCTAGGGAACTCGAAGGCTCCTGACACCAGAGGAGATAGGGCGTACATGGGTACGAGTGGATATTCCCACTCCCTAGGTCCCCCTGTTAACAGGGTTAAAGGCGCTTTGACACCCATGGGCAGCACCTTGTCGTGGTCACCAGGACTCAGGGATGCGAGGACAGAAGAAAGAGCAACGTCTCACTTTCTCTCTCTCGTAGCCCGGGTATTCAAGGGGAAGAGAAAAGAACCAGGGATGCCTGCTCCCCTCTTTCCAGATGAGTAGTCATTCATTTTCAGTCTGTACCCTTTTCCAATGCATCCTGAATCCATGAGTTTCCTTCTTCCGCCTCTGTCCTCTCTTCACATATAATTGTGTTGCCATACTATGGGACACGCCCGTTGGATGCATCCCCCAACCTGGCAAAAGTTAATTTCCCAAACCTTAAACTGGTTGGCTAAGGATTGGGTTCAGGAGAAGGGAACCCAGAGCCTGACATGCTGGCAAAAGGGTAAAGGTTTGTTTGTTTTTTTCTAACCAGTTGGGCTTTTGGCTTCCCTCTCCCTGTACAAACTGGTAAAAGGCCTCGGGATTTACCCCAGCTTGTTTCATTTTGCTGTGTGTTTTCTAATAACTCCATTTGTCTCTTCTCTCCAAACTGTCATGCAATCGGAGCCTCAGACAATGGCCCCTTCTGCTGTGGACGCTTAGATGGGCCTTTCAGGGAGACCTAACTGCCATTTTCCCAAAACAGCACCTTCTGTCAGTAGGAAACAGTTCAGATTGGTCTTCATCCTCTTCCTTATCCTTATTCTAACGGCAGTTAGATGTACTACTTTAGAGATGGGAATGATAGATGTAGGAGGAAGACAAGGGAACCTGCCCAGGGCCTTGTCTGGGTGTGCCTGCAGCTGACTGGGGGGAGGGCCTGAGCACTGGGAGAATGGGGTGGAGCCACCGGGAATTCTTGCACTATGCAGTGGGGAGGAGTCAGGCCTCTTTAGCTCCTGTGTGGTGGCCTGGTATTCAGTTTGTGAGGTGGGAGCCTGATGGCAGGACCCTTCTTTTTTTTTTTTTCCTGAATGATTTCTTTTAATGAATTCCGCTCTCCTCACCTTTCAATGTGTCCACATGCCTAATTTTTCCTGGTCATGACACAAGAACCCCGGTTTTAGCTGAACTAAGGAGAAAAAAAAATCCATCATCATTGCTTGAAGTTGTTAAGTGGTAAATGAAATGATAAAATAAAAACATCATTTGCAAAATAATAGAAAAAACTAAAGCTTTTTTGGTTTTACTGGAATAACAGAAAATCCTGGTACACATCCAGTGAAAAGTATGAAATCGTACATTTTTCATCTAATAAATTCTGAATCTTGCTTCATGTTTTCTCAATTTTTGTTCTAGATCAAGTATCTTTTGGGTCCAGGAAGAAATAAATTTTTTCTCCTCGATTCTCCTCAGAATAAAACAGTCTTCTTTTAAAGACAGTGAAAAGAAACAGCAACCTTTCAGAAGCTGAGGGTACCACTTTTCCAAAGAGACGTAGAGTCTTTTAGAGGGGAGTCTGGGCCCCATCTGCTGTGCTCCCACTTTCCAGGTCCATACACAGGTGAGGCAAAGGGCATAGCACTGTGCTGCAGAACTAACAAAGTCCACCGGATCATTTTGCAAGGATCCCATTCTTTCTTAAAATATATATATATATCACAACTTGTGAAACTCCTCTGAAAACCTAAAACTTAAGAAAAGGCTATGCTTTGAGAGAACTTTAGGACAAATTGCTTCTGTAGTTGTGCACATAAAAATTCATCTCTGAGCAAAGCAGTACATTGCACACGCAAGAAAGCTTAGGACTTAAGAGCTAGGAAAAGTTGGGACTTGCAGGCATTAGCTCGGTTTGAATTGACAACACGGAAGTGAAGAAACACTGCTACTATTAAAACAGGTGAACGTTCTCTCAGGAATAAGCATGTTTTATAAAAACTCATAGAAGTTATTAATTCAATATGTTTCCTGGCTGTTCCAGCTGCGTTTACTGTACGTGTCAAATAAGCAGCTGCTCCCAGAGTACTCAGAAAAGAGACTTACCAGAGCTAGGCGGCCATGGAAAGAATTCTGAGGATAGACTCACGGCGAGGACAAAAGTTGGTTCTATTTTGAAATGGACTATTCCGTGATAGCCGTCTGGCCAACAATTATGCCATATGACTGCCTTACATTTGTTTGCAGAGTACTTTACAGTTTAAGATGTGTTTTCACAAACTGAGTTCTCTCTCCACAGTTTAGCAGGCGCTGTTCTAGGCAATCTTACCTCCATTTTCAAAAAAGAAATGGAAATAAATCAGCTAACTGCCTAAGGAGGTAAGAGGTAAAACAGGGTCTTAGATGTACCCCTTTTTTGAAACTCATCATATCCCTCGGCTACGAATTATCGTGCATATTTTGCAACTCTATTAGCTTCCTTGAAATCAGAGACACTGTTGTGTTCATTTTCAAATCCAGCCCTCTTTCACCTTCTCCAATTGAGTGAATTTTCAGGTGAATCCATTTATTAATCCTATATTGGAGGGTAAGTCTATCAAGTATAATCTTCCAACATATCCTGAAGTTTAAAATACTAAACTACCATCAACTGGACAAATTTACTTCCTGCCTTAGTAAATCAGAAATGTTTATTTTTGTAACACAACAATTCTGGAATATGCCAGACTACAAAGCAGTAAAGTTTGAATTCCCCTGTGGGAACACAATAGAACTCATTTTTCAATAATGTTTTTCATCTCTCAGTATGGACTAGGAACGATAATATTAAATGTTTAAGTCCCCAAAATAGGAAAAAAACATATTAATGAAGGAAGCTTCTATTTTCCAGTAAGTTCTAACAGATGGTTTCCAAACACATTCATAGAGTTAAATGCATAATTTCACTGTATAAATATGCTGTAAAACATTAAAAATAGATTATAGCACATACATCTTATGGGGCAAATGAAATGATAAAAGGAATTTTATAGTGGATAAACTCATAGTTAAAAGATAATATTGTTTACAACTACGTGTCTCTTTTAATAGAATTAATGGATTAAACGTGACAGCTTTCTAAATGACACTTAAAACTAATTCCTTAATTTGCATCTTAATATCTTAGCATAGTATAAGAGGAAAGGCTTTGTCTCAAACATGAATATTTTTGTGACACTTTAGTGTTTTTAAATTTAATTTTTTTTTTCTATTTCAGCCTCACTGATAAGAAACCATGTTATAATCAAACACTAAGAGAGTTAGCTATTATATTGCATTATTAGGTTAAAAATGCAAAAAAAAAAAAAAACTTGGCAAAGAGAAATGACAATTATCATTGAAATAATTTTTCCACTTAAGATAATTTTTTCTGTTGAATTCTCTCTGGGATCAGTCATTTTTGACAACTTCAGATCTAACTTACTATAGCAGTTAAAATGTGTTGTGTACTAGAAGGTGAAAATGAAATGGTGAGCTAAGGAAATCAGTTATTCTATTATATTTTATGATTTTCAACAGAATCATAAATTATGTTCAAAGTATTAACTCATAGGCTCATATGAAGATCAAACAAGATTTGTAGGCTCCATCTGACAAACGAAGAGGCTCAGAGAATGTGAGATGTATGCATGACACAGAGCAACTACTTAAATATCTTTTATATCTAAATCATGAGAACCTGTATTTTGTGAATGCCTTTATACACAAAGCCAAACATGCCTATGTGATCTTCATTCACGACTTCCAATTTATATTTGTTTAACGATATATAATCATCTAGAGATGATGCCAGCACTACCTTGGGGGTAGTCGGGAAACAGAACAAGCTTCTTCCTCAAAGGGAAGGGTAAAGTCACAAAGGATGAAAACAAATAGGTCTTTTAAGGAGGTGGGTCCTACTGAATGAAGGAAAATGTTTTAGATAAGCTTATATATGGCAAAAAGAGCCAGTATAAAGCTAAGCTCTGCATCATTAAAAAAAAAAAAAAAAAAAAAGAGGGCATTTGAAGATACTCTCAAAGAAAAAAAGTTAGTACTGAGACAGAGAGGAACTAGAGAAGATGAGACCCCCAGGTGCAGGATCACAGGAAAACACAAAGCAACAGGACTGAGCAGAGACGGTGGAGAAGGCAACTCTAACTGTGGATTTCTAAGTTTTGCTTATGAGGTTTGTGAGATACAATGCCTCTCCTTTTATCTCTACTACCAAACACTTAAGAAACTTCGCAATTGTTTGGGTTCTTTACCAGAACCCAAGGACATGTGAAGTTCCAAGTCTGGGTGTCTCTCAGGCTTGAGGGTGACATCTACTGATCTGGGGAGATGAGCAGCCAGTCCATTTTTTCTAGAAAACGACAAATATAAACCCATACAAACACATCAGCAGCGTCCATATTAAGATCTGTGCCATTATGCATTATGGAGGAAAATTTCTAACGAATAAACCCCCAAACATTTTGAATTCTAGCAATATGGTAGGAAAATTTGTTGCATATATGAATCCCAAAGATCTGTTTCTACTTGAAATCCACCAGCATACAAAGTTGATGTATTTACTCTAAAAAACTACATGATGAGTAACAACTTATGACAAGGGAACAGAAAGTTAAACACCACATTACTCATATGTGGAAGCCAAAAAAAAGTTGATCTCTCATAGAAGCAAAAAGTAGAAGAGAGGATACTAGAGGCTGGGAAGGGTAGGGAGAAGGGGGCAATTGGGGAGAGATTTATTAAAGGATACAAAATGACAGCTAAAAGGGAGGAGCAAATTCTAGTGTTTGATAGCACTGTGGGATGACTATAATTAACAATAATATGTTTCCAGGCCGGGCTTAGTTGCCTGTAATCCCAGCACTTTGGGAGGCCAAGATAGGTGAATTGCTTGAGCTCAGGAGTTCGAGACCAGCCTGAGCAACATGGTAAAACCCCATCTCTAACAAAAATACAAAAAATTTGGCATGGTGGCACGTGTCTGTGGTCCCAGCTACTTGGGAGGCTGAGGTGGGAGGATCACTTGAGCCTGAAAGGTGGAGGCTGCAGTGAACTGTGATCATGCCACTGCACTCCAGCCTGGGCAACCGAGCGAGACCCTGTCTTAAAAAATATGTATATATTATATAGTTTCAAATAGCTGAAAGGAGGATATTGAATGTTTCCAATACAAAAAAAAAAAAAAAAGTTTGAGATGATGGATATAATGACCTGATGCGATCACTAAACATTATATATATCGAAACATCACCGTGTACACTATGAATAGGTATGGTTATTATGTGTCAGTTTAAAACATTTTGTAAAGAGAAGAAAGAATAGGAGATGGACAGCACCATTTTAACTATTGTGTGCTGGAAAAACAATACATGAAATAGAAAACAAACTTGATGTCAACCTGTTAAAACTATATTTAAAACTAAAGTTATTTAATAAACTTTGACTATGTACTCTAAAATTATGAACAAAATACAATTTTGCCCTTAAAGAACCCACAATCTAGTAAGAGATACACATGCACATGGTTAAAAGAAGCAGTGTTTTCATGAATTAGACTTCAGAAATCTTCATATTCTCTCTCTCTATAGTTATGAACAAAACACAATTTTGCCCTTAAAAAACCCACAATCTAGTAAGAAGAGACACACATGCACATGGTTAAAAGATGCAGTGTTTTTATGAATAGAATTAGACTTCAGAAATCTTCATATTCTCTCTCTCATTTTACAAACCTTGAAAGATTATGGGGATTGTCCAGGTTCCCATGGCTATAACTAGCCATGTGGTACAAAAACTTAAATTATTTGCCTCCTTATTTATCTCATCACAGTAACTATAAATTTCATAGAATGTGTTAAGTGAACAATTAGATGATAATATCTGATACATCATAAGCATTTAATAAACGATGGTGAATAAATAATAAATGAATAAACAAAAAAATGAAGGCTTTCCAAGGGCGGGGGTGGAGGAAATAATGAGAAAAAAGTCACAGGGCTTAAAAAATACTATCCTACTTACTAAGGTCTATGAATGAATATAATTATTTCATCATAATAACTAGAATTATTTTTACAATGAAAATTAAGAGAAAACTTTTAAGATACTTCCTCCTAAACTACTTACATAGATTTAGGCTAGACTTTAGATTACTTCATTCCAGTTTATTTTAATCACTCCACTTGCATATATCCTCAGTTCCTCTGGCTACCTGGTGCTCATTTCATCATACTTTCCCAGCAAAATTCCACCTGTGCTTAACACCCAAGGCTCCATGTACTCCACACTTGCATCCATACAGCTGAAAATGGCTAGACAGAACTCAACCAAGATTATGGGTCTCATTTTAAGACCAACAAACGCAAGTCAACCTTTAGTACTGCCTAGAAATCTCCCAGGCGTCACAGTGCGTTTCCCTAGTCTACCTGCGGTCACATGGACCTACAGAACTATTTATATCATCTCCTTTAACTGAGAAAACAAAAGTGATTATAAGAGCTTTCATAAGTCTCTACCAGCCAGCACAATTGCTCACCTGCACCTGCTGGGCCTGTATATTCTGTTCCCTTGGGTTTCTACAGATGACCCAAAGATGCTTCTAACTAATGTCGATTCTTCGTCTGGTATATCAGCTCCCCACATTCTCAAGCCTGCTCATGAATGATGCTCCCCTTCAATTCACTCCTTTTAGTTCTTCTGGTTAATTTCTATCAGCATATGAGCATGCCATTACATCTTTAAAATAATTTTTTTAAAAGAAGACTTTGATCCCATTTCCCCTGCCAGCTACCATTGATTTCTGTTCTTCGCATCAAAAGCACAGACAGAATTATCTGTGCTCCCTATCTCCAGTTTCTGTCCTCCCATATTCTTATGATCCCACTCCCTTCACATGTTCAGCCACAGCAAAACTGCTTACCACGGTCACCAATGATCTCCACAGTCTAAATCCAATGGATGACTCCCAGTTCTCACCTTATCTGACCTTATAACCTGCAGCATCAGACACATTTGATCTCACTCTTCTTGAAATATGTTCTTTGTTTGCTTTCCAGACACTATGTGCTTTTGTTTCCCTTCTAACACCTAGGTTGTACTTTTCAATCTCTTTTGCCAACTCCTCCTTATCTTCCCAGTGGGTTGAATTCCCCTTGGATCTTTTCTTTTCTCCATTCTCTTGGTAACCTCATTCAGCTCTATTCTTATGACTCTCAAATTAATATCTCCAAACCAAACTTCTCCCCAGATTCTGAAATCCAACTGTCTACTCATTATATCCACTTAAAAGTCTAATAGGCACCTCAACATAGCTGAGAAAACATACTTCTCCCCTCCAAACCTGCAGCAATCTTCCCCATCTGGTTTAATGACAACTGCATTCTTGCAGCTGCTCAAACACAAGCCCCAGAGCCATCTTTTTCTCTCTCACACTTCACATCAGCAGATCCAATCAACTACCATCAAAATACACTGAGAATTGGTCACTTCTCACCACCTCAATCACTATCACAATGCTTCAGTAATCACCAAATGAATTACTGCAATAGTGTCCTAACAGGATTCCATATCTTGGCCCCTGTCCCCTAGAATCACATAGCAGCCAGAGTAATCTTGAGACATATGAGTCAGATGCCATTCATTTGCTCAAAAGTTTCCAGCTGCCCCAGTGACAACTTAAGTCCTAATAGTGGCCTACAGAGGCCTACATGAAAAGGTCCTATTAATCACCTCACTGCCAATTACACTACACTCTTGTTTAGTCTGCACCAGCCATGCTGGCCTCCCTGATGATTCTGGAATGTGCCAAGATACTCCTTCTTAGGACATTTGCATCTGCTATTCACTCTGCCTGGAATGTTCTTCCCCCAGAAGTTGTATAACTATCTCTACAATCTTCACAAGGTTGCTCAAACATCAACTTCTCAGTGAGGCCTCTATTGATCATGCAGTACTCTCTAAAGCAGTACTCACGCATGGGCATGCATGCACACACAGCGATGCTTCTGATTTACTCTGTATTTTGGGGCAATAATTATCACCATTTATCACATTTTACTTTGTTTATTGTGTAGTGGTGTACTGGAGGCAGCTTATATTAGCTGGTGGAAGCCAGTTCTTAACTTTTCAGGAAATCTGCGAACTCGTCATTAAACTACAGCTATTATTAACAAGTGTAGTCTGTAAAGTGACAATTATATAAAAGACAAAGGTAACAAATATTCAAAACTCACCATTTCCTAATTATTTTACTAAAATTTAAATTTATATTCTTTAGGTTATTTACATTTACTTTATGAATATGGTAGAAATTCTATATATATCTTTCCATTCAGTTCAACCGCATTGGTAGCTTAAAATCAGTTATGGTAGGAGTATTTACACCATCAAAATCAGCAAATGCTAAAAATTAGGGCCTTTCTTTCCCTGCAGACAGCCAGCTGTTAAACATTGACCATGATCGAAATAGCACTGATTGTCTGTCTGACTCTACTATGGCTATATGCTAGCATCTAGTACAGCATCTGGCATATAGTAGGTACTAAAATATTAAAGGAATGAAAGAATGAATTTCTGTGAAAACCACTTGCAAAAGTATACTGAGAAGAAAGTACAAAACTTTATCTCATTTGATAAGTTATATACACTCGTATATGATACTCTCCCTGTTAAATAATGACACATTAATTCAAATAAATGTCTCATAAAATAATTCAACTTAGCTATATTGGCATTTTTTCAAGCAAATAATCAGACTTTCTAAGTTGATATGTTCTTGCTTCAGAGTTATGTTTAGGTTTGCATTTCATTTATAAAAAGGCTTTTTTCTGGGAAAAGCATATATCTTTAGTTAAAGAGCAGTAGCCCAATTAAATAGTACCAAAGAAAAATGCTTTTTACTTTGGGAATGATTCATGTTTGAACTACGAGAAGCTGTAAGCACAGACAATAAATGCATCATTAACCCACAACAAATAAAATTAACACTCTTCAAAGGCAAGAAATAGTAAAATGGTCCTCTTAATTACTTGTTTAAATGACCCAGGACTTTTTTATTACCAACTACAGGGAATAAGCTATACCAAAATGAGATAGAACATGACGGATAATTTACTAGAGAAAGGAAATGTGAGTATTTAGAAAGTCCTTGGGCTACAGTCCAACAGCGTTCCTCCTGTGAGGATTATGCAGACTTATTCCAATCTATTAAAACACACACAAAAAACACAACCACTTTAAACATACTTAGTCCCGAAAAACTTCAAATTGTAAACGAGTCCATTTCGCTCAGTACAAGTTTTATGCATAAAAATATTTTTGAACCATCCAGTATGTAACATTTGTGAGAAAATTGACATAGTAGAGAACTATACTATGCTTTGCCATGTTCCATAAGACTTTTTATCAATTGAAAAATCTCCTTTAATGTTTTGTAAGCTAAAAACTACTAATAAAATACTATTGTAAGTTTTGCAAAATGCTAAAATCTTTTTAAATCCGAGGACAATCCTATGAGGTAGATATTATTGGTCGTACTTTAAAAATTAAGGAAAACTGAACTTCAGAGATATACTCAAGAACACAATTAGTAAGGTGGGAAAATAGGTCCCAGCTTTTGACTCTGAATTCTCTGCCATTCCATCAGCTCGGCTGAATCCTCAAAGGTTTTTCAGATACCATTTTATAAACTTTATTTGCTTAGAAGCTTGCTTTAACCTTACCTCCCACAGCCTGGCTTTCTTCATCTTGTAAGTCTTCTGTCTTGCAAAGATGGTAAACATATCCCCAGGCAATTCTCTTGCTAAGTTCAACAGTAAAAACTAAGATCCCTAAATCCCACAGAGAGCCTTTCTTGCTAGCATAAACTTGTGAGTTTTATTATAATGGTTAATATAACCTGTGCATTACATCTTTTCAAGGAGGAAGGTAGGTGATGGAAGGGTCTCATTTATAGAAGCTGTAAATATTCCAGCTTCGATTCGAAACAGGAGGTGTATTTTATTATTAGAACAAGAACAGCACTACAATTCCACATGTGACTAAGGAATCACAAACTCTACGGAGGGCAAGGAAGATTGGACTCAGTTAAAAGAAACCACAAAAGGACTATATGGGGGAAAGATCTTCAAAAGCTATATGATCCCATACTTTAAGGTGGAAATGAAAGAGATGAGCAAGTATGACAAGAGGGAGAGAAACCATCCATCTTTCCATACTTCACCAGAAATCCACAGTTGCTGATGTAAGTTATGCTATTTTTAGTATAGTATTAAACTTGGCCATTTTCTGTTTCTGTGAAAAACATGATTATTTTTTCGGATATATAACTATGCTTAAAATACTAGAACTCTTTGCATTTGAGACCTTTATTATCAGTCATCGGAAACATGTTATGCGTTTGCTGTGCATAGTTCTACAGATTTTTTTTACCATTAAATTGCCTATTTTAAGTACAATTACATTTTACGTTTATATTTTACAATATATACAGTAATGAAAATTGAGTATGTGAAGCCTTTAATACAGTATTTGAATAAAACTGCATGCATGTCCATATTTTAAATATGATCCTGAAGTTATTAATAATCACTTGCAAACAGTTTTGTTATTTCCTAGAAAGGATAACTCTACTTGAAGTATCTAATGTCTACATCAGTTCTGAAGTGAAACGTAAATATCTGACTTCCCAATAATCCAGAAGATTTTAAAAGGAAAACTGAAATTGAAAGACTTCCATTATACCTCATTTATCACAGTTGCAAATTCTATATCAATTTCTGATATCAAAATAATCATAATATCCTCATAACTAAGAAAACATACATCCAATAATTACACAATGAACTTTAACATGGTAAATAGAGTTTTATACCATGAAAATGATGTAAAATCCTACCACTGAAAACATGTTCAATGAACATTATATAATAAATGACATGTATTTTTAACATCAAACACTCTTGATTATCTATAATTCAGGCAAACAGAAGTCTCAAATAACCAGTGTTTTGACAGTATCAAAGATGTTAAAATAGTTTATTTTTTAAAAACAACTTTTACAGTATGTCATGGGACCAGAAGAGTTTGGGCCAGCGCTCCATCTCCTCCTCCATCGACAGCTCACTATTCAGTCACTTTGATCTGCCAGTTACTCACAAAGTCCAGTAGGGTCTTCTCAGGTTGAGCATACTCAGCTCTTAGTTACGTAGACTTTCATTCCATGGCAAACCACAGCCACTCTCAGTGGTTGGAAGCTGTCACTGTGCCTGTACACACCTGTCATGCAAGATGATCTGTGGCATCAACTCCAAGGTACCATGTTAAGTTGTCTCAGTATTCCTAATTCCTAAATGAAACTTGAAGAAGATAAAAATAAACTCCTCTGAGACACTCTGAACCCCTTACTCTCTGTCTAACCAAAACCAATGTTTCTTCACAATGATGCTCTCAGGATGCAAGATTTTACACCCTCTGAGTATTTTTCTTGATGTAGCCTATGAGAATGTTTTGCATTCACATAACTCTGCAAATTAGTTTTTTAGACTTGATTATCCAAAACACTTCTTCTGACAAACATTCTAAAGAAACAGAAGTATTTATGAACAACAGAATAAAATACTGTTTGGCTTAGCTGGCCAATAATCTAAAGACTTTCATATTCTGTTTGAAAAATTAGAAGAAACTCTTTAGCCAAAGAATTTTGGAAATTTCCTTTAGGGGTTTTATATGAATCAACTATTACAATAAACCTTGAAGTTTCATAATGTTATCATAAATTCCTAAAATTCATTAGAATATGGTAAAATACAATTTCTACAATGCTGATAGTAATGTAAATTGTATTGCAGTAATGAAAACAGTTTTGTGATATATACTTCCAAAAATCTTTCTCTCTGTCTTACAATCTCCCTTTTTGGAATTTACCTTAAAGATTCAGAATTCAGATCAGACTTCTAAAATATACATATTTGCACATTATAGCAGTTATATGAGGGAAAACCAATAATGCCAACTAGAATGGTTACAAGTAGAAAACTTAAACATGTTGTAAAACATGATATAGGATATAAGATTTTCAAGCAATACAAATACTTTTTTCATATCAAAAATGCTTACGATATGCTAAGCAAAATGGCATAAAATAATTGTAATATGAAACATGGTCTGTATATGCAATGTGTTACTACACACACCTACACACACAGGATTGTAAGGAAATACATATGATATAGTGGTCATCTGTGGTATAATCAAATAATTTTGGTATGTTTGTGCTTTCATTTTATATGTACTGTATAGTCATGTATAATAAAGTATATTTATATATTTATGCAGAACATGTATTATATTTATTCCCCATGTATTATTTAAGGAGAAATTTAGATTGTTTACTTTCTGGGAAGCCACAACCCAGGTAAAGGTAGCTTTGATTTGCTGAATACAACTTTCTATAAGGCATGAATTACATACAAACACCAACTGTTACAGAATTTTGAGAAATAAAAATCAGTAAGTTATTCGTAAACATTTTGAGAAATGAGAATAGGTATATCTGAAGTGCTCTCTTTGCAATTTCTTTTAAGGAGGAAGTTTTTATAATTAGCCAAACTTATGCTCAGTTATATAGGTTTTCATTCTATTTATAGATCTGACTCCAATTTTATACTATATATTTATACTTCTCATTGTTTTAGGAAAACATGCATTTTGGTTTTGAACATTCCACTTAAAAATTAAATGCCCTCCAGTAGTTGTTTTTTTGTTTGTTTGATTGATTTTGTTGTTGTTTTTGTTTGTTTTTTGAGATAGGCACTCACTCTGTTGCCCAGGATGATATGTAGTGGTGTGATCTTGGCTCACTGCAGCCTAGACCTCCTGGGCTCAAGTGGTCCTCCTGCCTTGGCCTCCTGAGTAGCTGGGATGACAGGCACACACTACCATTTCCAGCTAATTTTTGTAGAGATGGGGTTTCACTATGTCGCCCAGGCTGGTCTCAAACTCCTGAGTTCAAGTGATCCACCTGCTTCAGCCACCCAAAGAGTCGGGATTACAGGCTTAAGCCACTGTGCCCAGGCCACCATTAGTATTTTTAATGGAAAATCACAATCTCATTAACACTTATAAATGTATGAACTTAAGACACGAGAAGTTCAATCCATGCGTTAGAAAGATTCTCATAAAAGCTAGAGTAGAAAAAAGACGTGGCACATGCCTGTAATCCCTGCGGCAGGAGAATCACTTTAACCTAGGAGACAGAGGTTGTGTGTGGTGAGCTGAGATCATGCCATTGCACTCCAGCCTGGGAAACAAGAGCAAAACTCCATCTCAAAAAAAAAAAAAGAAAGAAAAAAAAAAGAAAAAAAACTAGCTTAAAATGTTTTAGCTGTAAAAATTAAGACAACGCCATTTTATTTGTTTTCTTCATAACTGCACTATCCCAACTAAATATAACCAAAAAAAATGAAACCAAGTTGCTTTGTACCTATTTTGAATGACTCATAAAAAGGCCAGAAGCTACATTAAAAAAATACAACTGGTTATGGCTATAAAGAAGATACAGAGAGGGAGTACGAGAAATTGTATGATAAATGCTGGAACAAGCCAAAAAGATCTCAAAGAAGATGTTATATACTTTTCCTTGAAAATACATCCTAAATCATGTAGGCATTATTTTAAATATGTGTAGAAATGAAAGAAAAATATTATGGTCAAAAATGAAAACCTACTAGATCTGTAGAAAAAGTTTTTTAAAAAGAATGAAATTAAGTCTACCTCATTTTTAAAGAGTCTTCAATTCCAAGCTATTCTAAGCATTATATAATCTAAAATGCTTGCATCTGTCTCCATTTCACAAATTTCTCACCTCTGCCCTCTACATGGTTCCACCAAGAACAAATCTAAATCCTGGTGCAAATGATAAGCAGCTGGCGAGACCATCATCTACCACTATCACATTACCTTCCTATATGCTCCATGATTAACCAGAGAAAACAGCATCAGCCTGAGAAAGACTATACATCTTAACTGGCTAAGAGTCATACTGTGTCTTTAGATTCCATATACAAATGAGGTCGCGCAGCATTTGTCTTTCTGTGTCTGCCTTATTTCATTTTATGTAACATCCTCCAGATTCATCCATGTTGTCACAAATGGCAGGACTTTTTTATTTTTTAAGGCTGAATAATATTCCTCTGTGTCTCTCTCTTTGTGTGTGTGTGTGTCCGTGTGTTCCTGTGTGTGTGTGTGTGTGTGTCTGTATTGCACATTTTCTTTATCCATTCATCCACTGATCAACACTTAGGTTGTTTCCCTATCTTGGCTACTGGGAATAATGCTGCAAACTCAGACAGGCAGACAGTAGAAGAGTGGTTGGCAAGACTGCAGGGAGAGGAAAATGGGGAGTTGTTGATCAAAGAGTACAAACTTTCAGTTATAAGTTAAATAAGTTCCAGGGACCTAGTATACAGCATAGGGACTACAGTTAATAATACTGTATTGTACACTTGAAATTTGCTAAGAGAGTAAATCTTGTTTTCACCATCAAAAGAAACCCAAACTGATTACCACATGAGATGATGGATATATTAATTAGCCTTATTGTGGTACTCATGTTATATCAAAACATATTGCATATCTTAAATATGTACAATTTTTATTTATTATGTATCAGAACAGCTGGGGATGGAGGGGAAGAATCATCCTGTCTACCTTAACAACTATCATAGAAATCTTTTTTGTTGTTCACTGCCGCAAACCAGTAAAGACATGGCAAAATATCTGTGACAAAAATCAAACATTGCTTTACAAATTACATAGGCATGAGAGAGAAAACCAGTATCATATTAGAGGCATATCTACAAATGACTGGATCATTTGTATAACCATAAATTGATCATGAAAATTCTCTAATACAAACATCATGAGATCTGTTGCTATAACTAAGCAAGGAGCATAGTGGGGAGGTTGGGGGCGGGGGAGGAGAGAGAGAGAGAGAGAAAGAGAGAGAGAGAATGAGAGAGACAGAGAGTGTGTGTGCATGTGTGTGTGTGTGTGGTGTGGGGAGAGTACAAAAATAATCACACATTTTCATCACACAAAGTTCTCTCGGCTTTGCTACCAAATAGTTTCAAAACTTTGAGAAGACATCTTGGGCCTTGTATCCTCATCTGCAGAATGATGTCCTTACATACTACATATTACAATTCACCAAAATTACAAAAGGTGGGAGAAAAACAAGCAAAGTAACTAAAGTTGCAGAGCAGTCTCTGTGTATGTGTGTTTTAACTTTTCTCTTTTTTTAATCTCCAGTACTTTGTGCCTGTTGTTTGCCTCAACATCTAGGTAGGTTGTAGATCAGTGAGAAAGAAATGGATGTAAGGCTAGCATGAAGTTATGACATTACATTAATGTGCAGTAACGCTGCTTGAAATCTGAGTATTCTCTCCTGACAGTAGAGATATTCCATACATGTGATTATCATCTACCAAGTGTGTTACTACATAAAAAGTGTAAGATCAAAACAGATTTAAACATACACAATTTATTCACCAGGAAGAGAAAACCCAGACTTCTATTACTGTTAGGTACACAGCCGGTAGCAAATGGTAAGTTTTTCCCCAATGACTGTATCAACAAAACCACATACCTCCCCTTATCTATGTAATCAAATGATTGATTATCCTTTAGTATATTTGGGGGTGAATGCTTACAGTAGATGTTATCCAAGATCTTGTTTTATTTTTTCCATTAAGTAGAAGATATACACACACTTGTGCTAGTTTGGATGCATTTATCAAGATTCTATAAGTTTTTAATTCTGTTCAGTGAATCACACCATTGTTAAGAAGTTTGGGGACAAATAATTTGATCCCTACAAATACACTTAATTGTTAACTTATAATTCAATTTTAACATGAAATTGAACCAGCAAGATCAATGGACCCAGGCTGCGGTAAAAACTACAGATGTTTCATTTTAAATGTTTAGATGTTTCATTTTAAAATATTTTTTGGGCCGGGCGCAGTGGCTCACGCCTGTAATCCCAGCACTTTGGGAGGCTGAGGCGGGCTGATCACGAGGTCAGGAGATCGAGACCATCCTGGCTAACACGGTGAAACCCCGTCTCTATAAAAATACATAAAAAATATTAGACGGGTGTGGTGGCGTACGCCTGTAATCCAGCTACTCGGGAGGCTGAGGCAGGAGAATGGCGTGAACCCGGGAGGTGGAGCTTGCAGTGAGCCAAGATTACACCACTGCACTCCAACCTGGGCAATGGAGCGAGACTTCATCTCAAAAAAAAATAATAATAAATAAAACAAAAAATAAAAATTTTCGAAGCATCTGTATAAGCTATTTGTAAAGTTTAAAGTTGCCAGTGTCACGTTCCAAGGTGACAGCTTTCTTCAGAGGAAAGGAAAAGGTGACACATAGCTAGAGGTGGTCCAGGCTAGTGTTTTATTATTGCCCATTATTTTATTGTTTTAATGGTATGCAAGCTGTCAATCTTTAAAAGTCCAACTCTTCAAGTTTTTTTTCTGTTTTTTTTTTCTTTAGGGTTTGCAGGATTTTGACACCAACTGTTTACATAACATATAAATTTAAATGACACATTAGAGACAAGGACTGACAGAGTTAACCTTTGTGATGGTGAAGCTTCACCACTACTAACAATGTCTTCCTTTCATGAAGGAAGCTAATGCCACAGGGCTTAGGTATTCCACTGGCTAACGCTCACAGCTAAACATTTTTGTTTTTTTCTAAAAAATTAATCTGCTGTGTAAATTAATAGAAAAGAAAACTTCAAAGAGCTCAGTAATACAAATACCACTAAAATATACTTATAAAACATAATTTTTAAAAGATCTAAAATAATACTTTAAATTCTTCTTTATGGACATACCACCTAAGAAAAGTCCACGGTTGAATAAGAATTATTTTTGATTATTCAGTTCTAGATTTTCAGATCTACATAAGTACACATTACATAATGGGAAGAAATTAAAATTAAATTGGAAAAAGATGTGAGTGGAGTTAGGGTACTAATCTTCAATAATCAGTATAGCTCAACAGGAATATAAATAAAAATATCTTATTTCCTCAATTCTAAGTCATGATTAACGGTACAAAGTGTCGTTGATTTGTCTGGAAAAAAAGAAACCTATATTATGTTCTTATTGACAGAAAGAAATATTTCATTTTCTGAAACATCAAAAATTGGAGGGGAGGTTTTAAAAGTACAGTTTAAAATTATGGATATGTAACTATCTTGGTTGAGGACAAGTGAATCCTGAAATGTGAGTTCAATCTTATACAGTCTCAATCTAAAAACAAAAACAGAAACAAACCCTAATTGGATCCTGGGGACAATTACTGTGGCAACAGTGCATTCTGGAGCACCTCCAAAGGTATGGCAGTGATGGTTTCTGGAATGCCTGCTCTTCCCCATAGTCAGTAATCAGTTGATAACTTCCAGGCACTGGAGCTCCTAAAGTCCCTCTGCAACAACCTTCTAATGGTTTTACTACAGGAAGTGATAAGAGTGATGGAACAGTAGTGCATATGCTTGAACAAAGGGGCCTGAACAACAGTGGGTTCATGCTGTCACAGCAATCAAATGCAAATTGTTGTTCTTGCTAGCAGTTGATGTATTAGTGCTACTACCAAGCTGAGATGAAATTGTTTGGTCTCATCTCTCAGCACAGACTTAACCTGCTTGACTTTACTCTCTCTGGTTCCCCTATATCTGCCCTCTCTCATATACCCTCTGACCTACATCCAAGGCTATACAGCTTAACCAGAGAGCAGCATGTCCACCCGCATATTAATGGCAAGGTGCTTTCCTATCCTTAGCCCTTAAAGCCTCTTCCTTCTCATGGGGAGATTTTAGTCTTTGCAGTTGTCTTTTGTTGCCTTAATACTATGCCCCAGCTTGTCCATTTCCAGAGGCAACAGAGGGGCCCAGGAGCTCTGGGTTTACTTCAACACTGGCTTGCTGCCAGGACTCGGCCATTTGTAGCCAAGGCTCCACATTTGCTAAACCAATGACTGGAGTGATGAGGAAAGAGGTGGCAGCAGCTGCGCGAGGAATGGATCTTTCTCCTGCCCTCTTTGCCTGCAGCAACATAAACCCGCATAGTACAGTGGCATAAAGTGGTTGCAGATTTTATTTCCCAATGCAGCGGAGTGAAGAAGGAGGTAGAGGAGGAGGAATCAGCATGGGAAGAACATATGCGTAGGAGAAAGAAAGGCATTCATGTGACACAAGACAGATCTGCTCCCCACATGAAAACTTCACTCATCATTCTTGCAAGGTGGACACAATTATGTTCAAAAGGGAGAAAAGATACAAAGCCAAAGCCCTGACTTTCAAGTAGATCTTAGCATCTTTCTTGGTCTTCCCCCGCCAAAGAAACAGAAATGGTGACCAACTCAGGTAGGCATAAAGGGAATCAGACGAGACCTCACCATGCCCTCCTCAAAAGACCTCTTCTGAGTAACAGCAACCAAGCTTCTTCCTCTGCTCTGTATTCAGGAGTTATCTACCCAGCCAATCTAGATTCTTACATTGGTATCCTTTGGTCTGATTAGTAAAGAGGTCATCATTAATACAGAACTGTATTCAACTCTCAATTAACAAAGGGAAGAAATTAATAACAGGTTAAGTACCACCAATGAGCCTGGGACTGTGCTGGCTTAAAGAATTTATTCAAAGCCTCACAGCCAGTACACGGTGAAGCACAAATTCTAACCCAGGGCTTTCTGAGTCCAAATGAATTCTTGGTGATTTCAAAGCCAGACTTCAATGTGCAGGTTCACTGAGTCTCCAAACACACTTCTGCTAGATTTCTTGATGATAAAACCACGTTATTTTCTTCCCTTTCATTCATTACCACTGTAGACACCTAAAACCTCTTAAATTATTTTAAAAACTAGAAAATAAGATGATGTGAGGAAGGTCAGTCATAGGTCAAAATTGCAAACGCCTTCAGGGGTCTGGAAACTGATCACATACATGATGAAACCGGCCTGAGTGTGAGACTCCAGGGTGCACGGCGCCCCTGGCGAATGGATGAGCACAGTGATACCCCTCAACACCCAAGGGCATGAGGTCGACAGAATTTTCCAATATAAGAACCATGAGTGTTGTATATTTATCCTTTATGCATCTTTCTTTTCTGTTCCTTCTCTGCCACTG
Source organism: Colobus angolensis palliatus (assembly GCF_000951035.1). Lineage (NCBI taxonomy): Eukaryota > Metazoa > Chordata > Mammalia > Primates > Cercopithecidae > Colobus > Colobus angolensis. Next base: position 4,755,479 of record NW_012112142.1, on the reverse strand, counting down.
ATTCAATTTAAGAATGCACTAAAGTGAATATATATGTATATACACATGCATATATATACACACATATGTACATATATCTACACACATATATATGTATTATATAACAGCCCCTTTATTTTTTCAATGCACATAAGCCCCTAACTCCTAATTTTATACAAATCATCTAAAATGGAACATCTTCATTTTCTAAGTCATTCAAAGAACAATTAGGATTTCTTTCATTGACATTACTTACAGATTCTACACTTTTTGTTTCCTTGTAAAACTTCACTGCTTTTTCCACAGTACACATTTTTCATTACAAGAGTTATTTGTTAAATGGTAATGCTTTTAAGTAATAAAAGGAAAAATTACAACTGCCATTTACTAAACATCCACCATGTAGATACTCACATACAACAGCTTCATGTAACTCCTGCAAAAACTTTAAAAGTTATTAGGACTTTCTACATTTTATAGGTAAGGAAACTAAAGTCGACAACATTTAAGCAATTTGCCCAAGATGAGGGAGGCTGGACTTGAATTCTGAACAATTCTAAAGGCAACGATTCGACCAATTAAAAATACAGAGTGATTTTTCCGTGAACTTTAATCTGTTCACTGGGGAAGTTTTAACTAAACATGTTAGTTTAACTCGAAACCTAAGTCACAAGTAGGTATTGAAAGGGTTGTTCACTGTAATCACTCGCGCAGTTCCATGTCTGGCTAATGATCCCCTGGTATCTATTTCTGACCAGCCAGGGAGGCTGCACTACAACAATGTCAATATTTCTGCAAAGCTATTTTGGAGATAAGTACTTAAAAAATGAACGACTGAGTTGAAAATTCAACTGGGGGTTTCTAAAGTTAATCGCGCATCTAGAAAATATTTTGGTGTTAATGTAAGTAGAAAAAAATAACATGCCTTTTAACACTTCGACACGCTTTTTGTCTTCATAAAACTCAGCAAATAGTAACTAATTAATCCTAATGAAAGCCCCACAACACACGTCAGGTTGGAATTCATTCTCAGTAGGCATCTACAAACCACACAAGTTGAGGTTTCACAATTGACGAGGCTTCTGGCCCCCACACACTATGAATTACAACCTTAGAAGCACAACCGGTCCATCCAAAGTCCCAATGAAATAACCAGCTATAACCAGCTCTATTTTATCGATTTATAGCCCAGTGATTCAAAGAGGTTCCAGCAGGCTCTCGCCTTGCCAATATTATAGCATTCTAGAAAACAGTCCTCTTCCTGTGACAAGCAGGGGCAACCCAATTTAGACATTAAAATGTAGTCTTTTTATATCCTGTAAATATTTTTCTTTCACTGATTTTAGTAAAGAAAGACTAAAGAATATGCCACACACTTTTAATTTTAACCTGTAGGCCTATGTTTCGCACTAATGTGAAAATATTTTGGTGTTA
>NW_012112142.1:4708613-4754016 GCF_000951035.1 Colobus angolensis palliatus | reverse complement strand
GCTTTTTGTCTTCATAAAACTCAGCAAATAGTAACTAATTAATCCTAATGAAAGCCCCACAACACACGTCAGGTTGGAATTCATTCTCAATAGGCATCTACAAACTACACAAGTTGAGGTTTCATAATTGACGAGGCCTCTGGCCCCCACACACTATGAATTACACTGTTGTTCTCCTATTGGACTTTATATTCAAAGGTTTACACACATCACATATGATATGCTTTGGATTATCTGCCCCCTCCAAATCTTGCGCTGAAATGTAATCCCCAGTGCTGGAGTTGCGGCCTGGTGGGAGGTTGTCTGGATCACGGGGGCAGATCCCTCATGAATGGCTTGGCACCATTCCCTTGGCGATGCGTGAGTCCAGGAGATCTGGATGATTAAAAGTCTGGATCCTTCCCCCTCTGTCTTGCTCCAGCTCTTGCCATGTGACTCACCTGCTCCACCTTCACCTTCCGCCTTGATTTTAAGCTTCTTAAGGCTCTCACCAGAAGCAGATACTGGCATTATGCTTCCTGTGCAGCCTCCAGAGCCATAATCAATTAAATCTCTTTTCTTTATAAAATTACCCAGTCTTGAGTATTCCTTTACAGTAACGCAAACTGACTAATTCAGTATATAAAGGAAATACATATATAGTCCAAAAGGGGTCAATAGCAAGAGATCGAATCCCAAACTTTGTCATCCATACCGTTTCTTGACAAGTACAAAGGAAAAAATATGTCATTTGGCTAGTAGTAAAAGTTATACCTAGAAATCTACGACATGTTCTTCTTATAATAAAAAAGCAGCAGGTGGGATAAAAGGAAAACTAAAATGAATACGAAAAAAGATTTCCCAAGCATGAAAGGAATCTGCAGAGCAAGACTTTAGGAAAATCCCCTCACAGGGCTACATCCATCAACATAATGGTGCAGTATAAACAGGTAACAATGCCTTTCAAGTGTAAATACTACATTTAATGACCAAGGTAATTCTCCCCATTCAAAAAATAAAGACATATCAATTAGAAAACTTACATATCAGAGGTATTCCTAGGATGAAAGTAACATAAATTATATATCTACAAAGTTTCAAAGTACAGTTTAAATTGAACTTTTTCTTCTACACTTACGTAAAAATTCTACAAATCCTATGAAAAACTGTCATTTCCATAAATATATATGCACAGACTTTCATTTTGGAAACAGAAAGAAGCAGCTTCCTAGTAAAGAGGAACAGTGACAATGTGAAGGGAGATAGTATCTATATTCTCATGTTTTACATCCAGATGAACAAAGGGTGTAATAAGATGAAGCATAACATCTTACAGAGGACATTTGAACTTCTCACATACCAAGTACCATCTCTTATCACTGAGTAATAAGAAAAACTCAATTCTCACCTTGGTGCTCATTCATTCTTCTTCACAGCTCCATCTCACAAGGTTGAAGACATGCAATAAGACTATCTGCTTTCCACATTATTTGTTTTAAAAAATTCTAAAAGTTTGATGGTTTATAAGAGTATTAAAAGGAAATTTAGGAGAATCATTCCATAAACTCTGAATTGGAAAGAATCTTCTAAAACCAGAAATCCTAAAGATACTTACAAACTTGAAAATAGCATTAATGCAAAATATCTTTATAAAGCTATTAAAAAGAAGTATTGTGATAATGAACATACTAAAAATCATGGAAATGAATACTGGGTGAATTGTATAGTATGTGAATTATATCTAAATAAAACTCAGAAAAAGAAATATGTGCAATAAATCTATGCAGGCACATAATCACGGCAACAAATAACTGCAAATAATAACTAACTCATTTTTTGCCCGATATTATAGTACTCATAATGATCGCTACTTCTGGTAGTGTAAATAGATTCAATCTTTTAGGAGGATATTTTCTGTTTTAAAATTTAAACCATTATAATATAACCTTTGATGTACAAATCGACTGGGAATGTCTTGTTTTCCTAATACTTAGATGATATCTCTATGAATATACATCCCTCCCATTTATCAAGTTCGGAAGAACATACACAAACTTTTCTTAGCAATAGTTATCTCTGAAAGGTTTGCTTGCTTTTGCCTTTTTATTTGTGCCAAAATGCTCTGTACCAAAATGGCTACCAGACTGTCCTTAGTATGCTAACATCTGCAAAACATCTTAGTCAAAACATCTCACATGCATAGCAAGACTACAGTAATATTTCTAGGTAACCTTAGAGCCTTGCTTCTCACACCAAGATACTGGTGTTACAAATGCCACATGGTGCAATGGAGTGTTAGAGGTAGTCATGGGATACAAGTAGTACGTCTTTATGGAATATCAATTTTATTTGGTTTTGGAGAAAGTTTTGATTTTCTTCCAAAGGGTTCTTTTGGAGGGTGTGTTAGTGTGTGTATGTGTATGTGTGTTTCAACAGAAGGCTATACATAAAATTCCTACTTTTCCATGTGTATTAACTTTGTGTATTTTTCATTAAAAAAATAACAACACACACACTCTGGATAAAAAATAACTTTCTGGCTGGACACAGTGATTCAAGCCTGTAATCCTAGGACTTTGGGAGGCTGAGGTGGGCAGATGGCTGGAGCACAGAAGTTCAAGACCAGCCTGGGCAACATGGAGAAACCCCCTTTCTACTAAAAAAAAAAAAAAAAAAAAAAAATTAGCCAGGCATGGTGATATGTGACTGTGGTCCCAGCTCCTCAGAAGGCTGAGGTGTGAGAACTGCTTGAACCCGGGAGATGGAAGTTGCAGTGAGCCAAGATCACACCATGCCACTGCACTCCAGCCTGGGCCACAGAAAAAACAAAAACCAACAAAATAAAACCTTTCTATGTTATGAACAGAAAAGTTCTCATTTTTGTATCATCAACTGATCTCTAATAACTAGTCTCTTATTCCGAGAAAAAAAAAAACCCTCTGATTTTAAGCTGGGCACATTGCTGCCTACCTAAAAGACTACAGTTACCAGTTTCCTTTGTAGCTAGCTATAACCATGTGACTAAGCTCTAGCCAATAAGATATAAGCAGATAAGCAGAGCTATCTCCTAGAACTTCCAGAAAGTCTCTTTAAAATCTCCCTAGTGATTGGAGAATGAAAAGTTGGAAGGACCATGAGTCTCCAAAGATTATGCAAAGTCTCACATACTAGTCCCACACAGCCACCTCCTAGGTTCTTCTACATGAGAGAAAAATGTTATTTAAACCACAATTTTTCTGTATCTACCTGAACCTACCCTTAGCCGATATAAAATCAAGAAAAGTAGTATTAGTGCAAGGGTTGTTTCAAAGCGAGCCAGACAAGTTTTTGTCATAAGAACAGACTGTGTCGAGGACCCTGCCCACTGGACCAGTCCTAGTCTGTGAGAATAAAAAAGCTGGAATTAGTCATTTCAAGGTTGGTCCTAGAGAGCCCACAAAACTGCTTTTTTTTTTAAAACTAGCTTGGAAAGTCTGGACAAAAACCATGTTATTTCTACTTTCAATTACACAAAGTTTATTTAAAAATAAATTTAAAATTTATTTTCAACTGAGAATATGGTTTGATAATTAGAAAACAAATTGTGAAGTTGAAATAACTTTGGAGAATATGACAAACAATAAGGTGGACTTGCCAACAACCAGATGTCATGAAGTACCATAACTGACTTAAGCATAAAGATTATACAAGCTTTCAGGAAAATTATGAATAATACTAGAAACATTTATGGATAAATACTAGAAACATTTATGGATAAAATATTTATGGATAATACTAGAAAAATTTATGGCTTTGATTTACAGAAAGTACAAAAGCACACAAAAAAATTTTCCTTAAAGCATCTTTCAAGGCTATAGAATTTACACAAATGGGCCAGGCGCATTTGGTGGCTCAAATGGTGGCTCACGCCTGTAATCTGAACACTTTGGGAGGCCTAGGTGGGCAGATCATCTGACATCAGGAGTTCAAGATCAGCCTGGCCAACATGGCAAAACCCTATCTCTTCTAAAATTACAAAAATTAGCCAAGTGTTGTGGTACTTGCCTGTAATCCCAGCTACTCATGAGGCTGAGGCAGGAGAAATGCTTGAACCAAGAACTGGAGGTTGCAGTGAGCAGAGATTGCGCCACTACCCTCTAGCCTGAGTGACAGAATGAGACGCTATCTCAAAAACAAACAAAAAAACTTACACAAATGAGGAAGTACACACAACTAATTTTGGCATTGATGTGATCATAATATGTTCTAGATGGCAAAGAAAAGGAATAACCAATGTAGAAGGTTAAAAAAAAAAGTCTCTGCAGCTATCAAATAGATTATCTTAAAACATTCTTGAATTAGTGTATTAGTTTGCTAGGGCTGTCTTAAAGTACCACAAACATGGTGGCTTGAACTACAGGAATTTATTGTCTGTTTTGGAGTCTAGAAGTCCAAGTTTGAGATGTTGGCAGGGTTGGGTTCCTTCTGAGAGTTACAAGGGAGAATCTGCCCCATGCTTCCCTCCTCATTCTGGTGTTTTGCAGGCAATCTTTAGCCTTCTGGGCTTCTGCTGCATCATTCTAATCTCTGCCTTCATCTTCACATGGCATTCTCGCTCTGCGGGTATCTGTGTCCCAATTTCCCTTTTGTATAAAGACTCCAGGTCTATTAGATTAGGGGCCACTCTGTTCCAGTACGACCTCATTGTAACTAATTACATCTGCAATGACCTTATTTCCAAACAAGGTCACACTGGATGTATTAGGGGTTAGGATTTTAACCTATGAATTAGGGCGGGAGTTGGGGTGGGAGAAGATAATTCAGCCCATAACAACTGGTAACAGACCAAGTGATTTTAATGCTTTCCCACTATAGTTGGATTAAAGCTGGTGGATGTTAACAATGTATCATTTAATTTTGATCATTGACTTTTGTATTTGTTTATAAACATATATGAGACATGTAAATTTACAAAGTAGATGACTGTGAAAGAATTAAAATAAATACTAAACGAATGTTTAACTAAATACGAGTTTCTCGTTGTAATGAGAAAATTTGTAGACACACACAGATGGGGGCCACATCTCAAGCAGGTAAAACTACAGGAGTGACCGCCCGCAGAAGAACTACTGTTCAGTCTGGACACAACAGCAGCCACCGAATCATCCACTGAGAGCATCATCTCAAGTACTTCAGAGTGCGCAGTGTGTTCGGCTACATTGGCAACATTTATTTAAAGTAATATTAGAATTGCTCGAATATTCATTATTTTTAAAAACTTGCAAAAGAAAATGACTTTGAAAGGCTGCCCTCCTCACTACACTGCTGTACCCCCTGGAATGTTCTAGTCAGTTTTCAATTTCAGGGTTAGGGAACATTTTGGTTATGTGTCTAAAAAGTAATTAAAAAAAAAAACTTTGTAACCTATAATGCTACTTCTGAGACTTTACCCTAAGAAAATCATAAATGGAGAAAAATGTTTATACACAAAAATTTTCACGGTAGTGTTATTTACAACACAAAAAGACAATGAAAAAAAAGTTGTCAGAGAAAATGGAATGGTTAGAAAACCATAGTATACCCAAGTATATCATGCAAAACCATAGTATACTATGCAACTGAGATTGAATAACTTATGAAGTTATTGATTTTTGTTTTGTGACCATCCTCTAATTCCTTTTCTCCCCAAAGGCCAAGCATGCTATTTCCCTCTCTTGCCTTGAGGGACAGTGTCTCAGAGAGTCAGAGAGAGCTGTCGCTCACAGACAACCTGACTTCCCGACATCTTCTGGCAGCCTGTGCTCCTAGAAGGGATCAGACCAAGTGTTCCCACGGGTGGCAAGGGAAGCATGCCTTTGAGAGCTGCAGGATAATGGCAGCATTAACGAGATCTATGTCAAGAATAGGGAAGGCCTAAGGCAGTGGTGGCACTCTAGGAAAAAGGGCTTCATGATAGGACTATGCAGGCAGAGCCCCGAGCTCCAGAGGTCACAGATCTGACAGGATTCTCATGCCCAGGAGGGCACCAAAGACATGGAGCCATCAAACTCCGAAGGATCTCAAGTACTTCAGAGTGCCCAATGTGTTCAGCTAAACTGGTATAATTTAGCCGAACTTGGATAAATGAGAACTTGGACAAATGGGATAAATGGCGGCTTGGATAATGGGAACTTTAGTGGCAAGAGCATAATTGGGGGCCTCCACAGTGCTATGTAAGACCCTCACACACACACATCATGGAATCTTTGCAAGGCCCCAGGAGAAGTAAGCTACAGCTGAGAAACTGAACATTCCTCTCTCTAACCTGACAGAGCAGAGTTTTCTAGATTTTGGATGAAAGCCAAGTACAGGTATCTTACATAGCCTAGTTTGTGGATTAAGAATCATATGTATTACCTAACAATTAAAATGGTATAAAAACATAACTATGCCAAGAAATTCTGTTTTGTTTTTTCTTTTTCCTTGAGACAGGGTCACATTCTGTTGCCCAGGCTGAGTGCAGTGTCATGATCATGGCTCACTGTAGCCTCCAACTCCCAGGCTCAAGCAATCCTCCTGCCTGAGCATCATGAGTAGCTGAGACTACAGGCGTATGCCATCATGCCTGACTAATTTTTTACATTTTTTTATAGAGATGGGGTCTTGCTATGTTGCCCAGGCTGGTCTTAGATTCCTAGGCTCCAGCGTTCCTCCCACTGCGGCCTCCCAAAATGTTGGGACTACAGGCGTGAGCCACCACAGCCAGCCACGAAGTTTTCATACTGTAATGTTATGGAGAAAAAAAGCAGAATACAAAAATATATGGAAATATAACACATATTGTTGTTGTTTTAAAGCACACAGGAAAAAAGTCTATGAGGAAATATATGAAATACCAATAGCTGCTGTTTCCTCTTTTTCAGTGGCATGGGAAGAGGGGATATTGTTTCTTTTTTCTACAATAAGGGTATCTTACTTTTAAAAATGAGAAACTATCTAAAATGAACACATGATTAGAATATTCTTCCCTTTCAAACCTAAGTCAAGTTGACTCTTGGTTCATATGGCATTCTGATTATTTTATTATTCCTGACATTCATATTACCATTTCTGATATAGAAGTTACAGTTTAGGGTTGGTTTATCAAATTTTAAGCAAGGATGCTACAAAGTTGAAACATAAAGAAGAAAAGTTCTTTTTATTAATGTATTAAGTTTCAAATATATTTAACAATCAAGATTTGCTGCTAAGTTTAAACATTTATCTATTTTGTTAAAAGGATTTAATTTAGTCTAATAAGCTTTGGTTTACAGGATGGGGTAAATATTTAGGTTTGGCTCTCTTTTAACAACTGCAAGCAACATTAATGTTAAAAAGGTTCCTGTGGATGAGTAGAAATATATGGTACATTTCTAAAATAAGCTAACATTTCAGACAAAGAAAATCCGTATCCTCATTAGCACACTTATAATGCAATGATTTCGGTATACAAATGGAACTTCACTTTCTGTTTTTGTTTTTTGGGAAAAGGAAGTAGAAGAAAGGATGTTTTTCCTTTTAATTTTGGGAAAATGGTATAGATGGTGGAAAACCTGTACTTTGTATCTTGAATTTCTGACTAGTTTTGTGATCCAGTGTAAGGTTTCCTAAACTTTACATACCTAATTTTTTCCCTATTTGTAGCATTGGGATTAAATAAAATGGGTCTCACTAATGTACTATGTGGATTAAATGCTATACGTACAGGTCATAGAGAGCACAATATATGACTTTTCTATTATTGTTATTATTTAGGAACAGGATTTGTTCTCAAAAAGGAAAGCTTCCCTTCATTATAAGGAACAGAAAAACTATAATGTAATTCACAAAATTCATTTTCCTTTCAGCAATTCCTGTTATTTCTACAGTGTTAACAACTATCTTGGAAGAAAATCACTGAAGTTACCAACTTGTTCCCCTTTATTGATTGGACCATGTACTTACAGACAGATAATCAATGGCAAAATATCTAAAGAGCTAAACGTTATGAGATTTTAAAAAATGTTATTTCCAAAAAAGGAAAATTACATAATGTTTTTACTTTTAAATAGTAGAGATGATGAAATCTTACCATGCACTTCAGTTTCCCAGTGGTGTAAAAGTTTTCTAATGATTTATCTAGGATTGGTTTATTCATGTAAAAATCAGGTCAAAAATCAAACGATTATAGGGGTTATGCAGCTAAAACACAGGAAGAAAGTTGTCAGGATTGAACAGGGTAAACCTATTGCTGAATGGCAACAAATCCCTGGTCTCAGAACAAAGGAGTAATAGAGAATGGGGTGAATGCAGTACCTGGAGACATGAGCCCCAAGAGGGTATCGTCTCTGGACAAGCAGGAATTCAAATCCGATAACGCTGAAAGGAACAGTCTGATCCTTCCATCCTCCCAATATCAGAAATAACTTGGTTCTAAAAGTCAGGAATTAATTTAATTAAGCATAGGGGCCAAACAGAATACATCTCAGGGTCAAATCTTGCACTGGTGCCAGTCTATAAACTACAAAATAAGTGTTTCCAAACTTCCTTTTGCAGTATTTGAAGAAAAAAAAAATTAAAAAGTCCTTTCACTGTAAGTCCTAGCCAGAGCAATTAGACAAGAGAAATAAATAAATGGCATTCAATTTGGAAAGGAAGAAGTCAACTTATTCTTGTTCAAAGACAACGTGATATTTTTAAGAACCTAAAAATCAGACCAAAACATTGTTAGAACCAGCAAATGAATTCAGTAAAGTTGCAAAATACAAAGTCAACATCCCAAAAAATCAGTAGCACTTATATAAGCCAACAGTGAACAATTTAAAAAAGAAATCAAGAAAGCAATCTCATTTATAGTGGCTCAAAAAAATTTAAATTCCTAGGAATCAATTTAACCAAAGAAGTAAAAGATCTCTACAAGAAAAACTACGAACACCGATGAAAGAAATTGGAGAAGACAAAAAGGGAAGATAGCCCATGCTCATGGATGTAAATAACTGGTATCATTAACATGTCCCTATCAAAACACCAATGACATTCTTCACAGAATTGAAAAAAAGCAATCCTAAAATCTGTATGGAACCACAAAAGACTCTGAATAGTCAAAGTAATTCTGAGCAAAAAGAACAGAAGGTGAGGCATCACACTACCTGACTTCAAAATATACTACAAAGCCATAGTACCCCAACAGCATAGCACTGGTAAAAACAAACAAACAAAAAAACATACACATGGACCAGTGAAAAAGAATAGAGAACCCAGAGATAAATCTGTGCATTTACAGCTAACTCACTTTTGGACAAAGCTGCCTGGAACATACATCGGGAAAAGACAGTCTCCTTAATAAACAGTGCTAGAAAAACCAAGTAAGTACATGCAGATGAATAAAGCTAAGCCCCTGTCTCTTATCATATGCAAAAAATCAACTTAAATTGAATTAGCGACTTAAATTTAAGACTGAAACTTTGAAACAACTAGAAAAAACTATCAGGGAAATACTTCTGGACACCAGTCCAGACAAAGATTTGTTGGGTAAGACCTCAAATGAACAGGCAACAAAAGGAAAAATACACAAATGGGATCATACCAAGCTAAAAAGCTTCCGCACTGCAAAAGAAACAATCAACAAAGAGATAACCCACATAATGGGTTTTCTGCAAACTATCCATGAAACAAGAGATTAATAATCAGAATATATAAGGAACCCAAACAAATCAATTTAAACAACCAAATAATCCAGTTGTTTTAAATGGACAAAACATTTGAATAGACATTTCTCAAAAGAAACGGCCAACCAACAGGTGTATGAAAAAGTGCTCATCATATATGTGCATCAGAGAAATGCATATAAAACCACAGCGAGATATCATCGCATCTCAGTTAAAATGGCTTCTATCAAAGAGACAAAAACAACAACAACAACAACAACAACAACAACAACAAAAACAGCTGCTGGTAAGGATGAAGAGAAAGGGGAACACTTGTACACTGTTGGTAGGAATATAAATTAATACAGTCACTATGGAAAACACATGGAGACTCCTCAAAAAACTAAAGATGGAAATATACCACATAATCCAGCAATGTAAAGGAAATCAGTGTATCAAAGAGATATCTTCACTCCCATATTTATTGCAGCACTATTCACAACAGCCCAAACTATTCAATAGCCAAGATACATAATCAATCTAAGTGTCCAACAGATGAACGGATTTTAAAAAAGTGACACTAACAGTGGAATATTATTCGTCCATGAAAAGAATGAAATCCTATGATTTGTAGCAATATGGATGGAACTGGAGGGCATTATATTAAGTGAAACAAGCCAGGAACAGAAAGATAAATATCATGTGTTCTCACTCATATGTGGGAACTTAAACAAAAGTGGATCTCATGGAGATAGTTGATTGGTGGTTATCTAGGCTGAGAAGGGTAGGGAGAGGGAATGAAGAAGAGAGGTTGGTTAATGAGTACACATATACAGTTAGATAAAAGAATTAAGATCCAGTGTTTGAAAGCACAGGAGGGCAACTATAATAAATAATAATTTGTTGTATAGCTCAAAATTGCTGGAGGAGAATTAGAATGTTCCCAATATAAAAAGGGGTGAATGTTTGGGGTAATAAACATCCCAATTGCCCTGGTTTGATCCTTACACATTGTATGCAGATATGAAAATACCACATGTACCATCAACATATGTACAGCTCTTATGCATCAATAAAAAAATAAAAACAAACAAACATAAGCAGCAATGGCTACCCAGAAATAAATACCTTGCATTATATACAAACACCACCATTTTAATATATTTACTCATTTTTAAAGAAAAAGTACTTGAAAACTAGGAAATAACTCATGCACTTGTAATTGAGGTATACCCAAACCCTGCCTATTTGCAACACCGTCAAAAACAACTGACAAGCAAAACAGCTCCTGAGCAGAAAATATTATGGTCACAACTTCACACAGTGGATTTACATAGTCGCTTCTGTTGCCCCCTTCTGACTTGTCTTACTCTGGTTTTACATGTTTAGCAACCAGCTGGGGAGGATGAGGGGGGTTGCTGAAGACAGTCCCACTGATAACAACAGAGTTAATGATACAAAAGAAGATGGCTACAAGGAGTCAAACGGCAGAGCCTGAGACCTTTGAAGAAGGGTCACATCGCCAGGGCTCAGTGGACAGTCAGGTACTTGGGTAAAAGGCCTTAGTGGCTTTCTTACACAGCACAATAGTTCAAACTAGTACCATAAATAAGACAGACAGACACACACAGAATCATGGCCCTATGTTTTCAGGACAAACATGCGTGACGGTCAGCATTACATTTCAGAAAGATCTCTGTTTAATTCAACAAATAGTTACAGGAAATTTATTCTGCGCAAGGCCCTGAACCATTATAAACACCTGATAAGAACTGGTTCAAGAGCTGTTGTTTTTGTAGAGTGCTCCATACATGTATTGTGATAGGTATCAAGTGGCACAAAGTAAAACAATTCTGAGAATACACCTGTATTTCATATCTGATGAAGCCCTGATTTGCTGATCCATAATAAGCCCCTTATGAGCTAAGCTGAGCTTTCACTATAATCCTTTCCCACATATCTGAACCTGCTGTGGGGATTTTTTTAAACTGCTATTAGCAGTGACTAAAACTTCTAATCCTCTGCTATGCCTTTATTATTAACACATACAGTTATTGTGCAGTAGCATTAAAGAACTGTGAAAATTTTTTTATCTTATTTCTAAATCTCACCATTTTTATAAGAGTAACAGTAAGATTTTCACAGAAATACTACTTCAGTCGTTTTGTCTGTATTTTTACTGTAAATTGCTTTAACTATAAGGTTAATTGACATCTCTTACAGGGTATGAGAAACTTCAAAGTGCCTGGAATGACTCCACTGCTAATGCAACTACTTCAGATATAAAGTAATCTTTCCTCAGTTTATTAAAGACAAGGGCAGATTTTTAGCCCAATCCTGGAAAGAAAAATATAACCCATTCTGGAAATATCATGGCATCTTTTCCCTAATCAAACTCAGGAAAGATTACTAAGCAGCCCAAATTCTGAAAACTACACAGCAAAGATAGATACTCATTATGCCAACTCTATAGGACTCAGGCAAAAACTGATGGCCTCACTATCATGTGTAACTTAGCTGTCCTCTATTCTGCTGGTCCTTGTTATTTTGTCTCAAGTTCACTTTCTGTGCCACTGAAAGAACTGTTAAGTAAGAGGGTTTAACCCTTTATTTTAGCCCAAACACAGGCTCTCTACATCTCATGGATTCAAGTCCCAAGGCAGCAGTGGGATATCCCCTACCCCCCCACCTTTTTTTTTTTTTTAACTTACTTAAGCTTCAAGGGGAGAGAGGTCAGAATACTGGTTAACCTGTTCCCCTGGACACCCATTCTGACTGGCCTGCTTTTGGTCCCCGGGATTCATTAATATTATTAGGTTCATTCTTTTAAATCAATGTCTGAAGTGGGGTTGGAGGTTATGAAGCCTGGATTTCTCATTGTGATTTGCAGACAATTCCAACCTATGTTTTCTGAAACTAGAACTAAAACTTCCTCTATATGGCAAACTAAATTCCCCCTAAGAATCATTTTAAAGGTATATGAGAAAGTTTAAAAGGTCAGATTAGGTAGCAAGAGCCACTCAGTGACAAACTCACATGCACAAACACACACTCGAAAAAAATTGTAAAGGAAAAAGAAGATGTAATAAGTACTATTCTCCTTTTGAGGTCTGGACATTCAGAATCTTGGGGTTAAATTACAACTGCTCCATAGAAAGACAGGTTGCAGAGTGTTCCACGGTTCAACTAAAAAAAATTTGAGGCCAGTTGCATTACCGTTTGTTGACCCTCGAGGATAATAAGCAGGACTAATGTTGGTGACAATTCCTGACATAGCTTTAAATTAATTGCTGAATGGCAACTACCGCATAAGCTATATCTAGAGAAAGGGGGATAGACACATGTTTTATTCAAAATGTAAAGAATGGTTCTAAAGTCCTTATTCATCTTTTTAGGACTGACTTAACTACAACAAGGAAGAGAAACTTCTACCCACTTTCTCTCTAAAGTAACATAAATGGCCATTTGCAGGTTTACATTTTCAGAAATATTAATAGCTAGAGTTTTTTAAACTTTCTGAAAATACTCAAAATGTATTCCTTATATTCAGGTCAACTAAAACATGATTAGAAGTATATCTAACATAGTGAAATACTGGAATTATAAGTAACGACAAAGATAATAAATCTAAACAACATAGAGACAGGATAGCTGAAAAAAGCATGAGCGTTAAAGCTAAACATCAGGAATGAAGTTCAAACTCCACTGGGAGCTACGTAAACTTGGCAAGTTACTCAACCTCTGTAATTTATAAAATGGAGATACCACTATTGTCCTCAAAGTTGAATGAGATAACATACCTAAATCATCCAGTGCATTGTTTGGCACCTGGTCAGCACTCAATAAATGTTAGCTGCTATTAGCAGGAGCTGGAATATGGCCCACAGTAGCCGGGACTTGAGTCCACATCTGTTTACCTCCACTGCCTCTGTATTATTAGTGTGAGGTCAACATTACCACTCTTGCTCAATATGCTTAACATTATCAAGAAGTTTCAGGCATTCTAAAAATCAGACAATTACATGTGAATTATCCTGAGAAAGAACGGGAATGACACATATTATCAAGTATTGCATCTCTGCTGGATTTGAATCTAATAGTGCAAAGAAGAGTGATTAATCCATTAAACTATCCTGTTCCTTTAAACATTATTCCAAGGCCATATAGGATTAGCAATTCTGCTTGTTTATTTTCCACTGACTAGCAGGGGATTAAAGACAAATTCAAGCTGGTTTTCAGATGCACAAAATTAAAGGTTGAGAAAAGTTGGTGTTTTCAAAACATCCACCCATGAAGGATTTCTTTTTAACTGTTCTTTCCAAAACTTTTAAACACTCAACAAAATCTCAATTTGCTTTGCTTTGTTCTTTGCTTCCAAATACTGTAAATGGCTGGATTCCAGATAGAGTAGTTATCCTCAAATGCCTTCCAAAAAGGCCTGCCAGATTCTGTAGTTCAGAAGTAATTTAAAAGTAGAAATGTGTAACAAATGAGACCTAATGGAAAACACTGGATATTTTAGTTAGATTTTTTTAATTTCAGAGAGACAATACATATACACACGTGCACATGAACGCATATAAACACAGACCTATGTAAACAAGATAGAAAATGAAAATGAGGTGGTAATGTTGTATTTCTCTACTGTAGACAATAATTGGCAGGAGTGAAAAAATATACATTGTTTTTCAATGGAAAATAAAATTCATGATGCATCTAGTAACCAAGCTCAACAATGACAAGTTAAAACAGAATACTTAGAATAATACAACCTCTATCATATGCATTTATTTTTGAGGGGGGGTAATCCTTTAAAGTTTACAAACCATTTTCTTACATAAGACACAATTTCTATATATAATGAAACAGCTTTTTAATCATGACTTGTTCAAAAGAAGAAATGTTCTTCTAGTTAGTAAACCTTCTATCACTAGGTATTCAAGCAGAGGCTGGGATGTTCCAAAGGTTATTCACGTGCTGGGGTAAAGGTTAATTAAGCCTGAGGACTTTAATACTGTGTTCTTTCTGGATGTCTTCATTCATCCATCCCTCTAAATATTCATGAAATACTGACTACAGGCCAGGTACCTTACTACACACTACATATACGGCAGAGCAAAAGTTGGACCCAGTCCCTCCCTTCTCAGAGGTTACAGTCCAGTAAAGAAGACAAATACAAGGCTTTACAAATGATGAGAGCTATGGAGGATGAGAGGACACCAACCTAGGCCTAGGGCAGTGAAAGACTTCTCTACCAAAACCATCTGAGGGACAAAATGAACTTAGCTACATAAGAGGAGAGGGCAGAATGCTCCAGGTAGACAATAGTGAGAGTGAGAAGTGAAGGAAAGCCAAGATGGCTGAAATGGAGAGAGGGGAGGGTGAAGCCCCGGAAGGCAGACAGGGAAGTGACCCTTGATGGATACAATAAGGCATGTTTGGACTTTATACCAAAGGCAATGGAAACTATGAAAAAATCTTGGGGGGACTATCAGAATAATGTAGGAATTGTAAGCAACATGGTGTTATGGCAAGAATGAAGGCAGAAAGAGCAGTTAGGAGGCTATCAGCATAGCCCAGATAGAAAACGGTGGTGACATGGCCCATGGAACTGGCAATGATGGGGAACTGTGAACAGATCCTTGGCAGATGAAGGCATCTTTCATGGGATGCAAACACTGGGGGCTAAGCAGGGTGGGGGAAGAAAGGGAAGAGAATATGCTTAGTTGTAGACAGGCCGAGTCTAAAGTGCTTCCTAGGAAACTGGATCATGGGTTTAGAGTCCAGTGAAAGTTATGGACTAAAGACAAATAATTGGTGTTTGTGAGCCTACAGACATACAGGTTCCATTGTGGTAGCCACTAGCCACATGTTGTCTATGGAGCACCTGGGACACAGCTAGGGCAAAGTGAAATGTACTATAAATAAGATACATGCTACATTTCTGAGACAGTATGAAAGGGAATGTAAGATCTCAATTTTTATACTGATATGTTGAAATAATATTTTGATATATCAGGCTAAACAAATTATAAAAATTAATTTCTTCTCTTTTTCACTTTTGTAATGTGGCTACTAGAAAACTGACAATCACATGTCAAGTTTGCATTATGACTCACATTATATTTGTATGGGGCAGCACTGATAGGGCAGTAACTGAAGTTTGGAAGAGTAAAAAGAAGCACTAATAAGAGTTTGTCTCTGATACAGTTGTGGGGTTCAATACGTGGAGTGGTATGACGAGGAAGAGCTGAAAACATGGAATAAGCCAATAAAGCCAGACAATGTGGTACAGTGGAAGGCAAGAAGGCTCTGAACAACCAGGAAGTAGACCTAAGGGTCAAATTCTGCTGTGAAGCCACGTAAGAAAAGCACTGCAAAGCATATTTAAGCTAGAACACAGGTAGGAGAACAAATGGCTTCTGAAACAGGAATGAGTGAAAAATAACTATATTACTGTAATTTAATTTTCCTGCATTTTATATATATTTTTGTACAAATTTCCACTTTTTTATTGCATCACCTTCCAACTGGCATGTTATTTTAAATCAGAGTTTTTCACCTTTTCTTAACCCATGCTTCTCACCACCACCCCGAAATGTTCCTCCAGTATAATCTGAAATCCCAAATAGATACCATGTCTGAAAACAAATTAAAGAATAGAAAAAGGGAATACTCTATCTTCAAATGACATCTCCTTTCACCCCTTCTGTTGGGTCATGTTCGCTTACCACTATAGAATCTTGGATTAGATAATCCCTAAAAATTTTCAAATTGTAGAATTATGTATGTCTAGTATTAATTTCCCCATAATTCATTCCATACCCAATAAAATCAGTGTTCTCTCAAGATACACTGGCCTCAGTCAATGCACCAGTGGGAATGAACATTTGCACACTGTTTCCCTACTCACTTTCCCAAAGCGTTTATTCAACAAATGTTTACTGAGCACCTACGCATGCCCCAATGGGGCCACAGCAGTGAACGAACCAAATTTCCTGCGCTCATTGAGCTTACAACCTCATGACACAAAAATAAATACCATTGCTTCATAGTAATAATAATAATAAGCAATCAACCACCACTGTAGCAGCAGTGGTTTATATGGCTTACAATTTCCAATCATTGCATCCTTTAGCGCTTCACACCAATTACTTCATTTGAAGCTCACAACAAACTTGTGAGGTCACCCCTGTTTGCCTATTTTACAGATGAAAAAATCAAGGCAAAGAAAGAGAATATAGTTTCTAAAGACCTTGATCGGGATTATAAATTCTCCCAGCACTATGTACTTCTCCTTTACAATACTTCCCACCCCAGGTGTTTCTGAAGAGAAGAGGAATGGACACTGTTGGTTGATGTTTCTCTGTCCTTCCCTCTGGAGAATTTGAGAGACTGGAGTATGCAAAGCTCATCTCAAAGCAGCCGGGTCTCAAGTCACACTCTGTTTTGGTAAGTCTAAATCATTTGGTTGGGGATTTAAGTTACATTCCCCCACCAGCCCTATCAGCCATAAACGTGACGTTACAATATGTTCTGTCCTCCCAGAGCAGCACTTACCATGGTGGTAATTTACACTATGTGATTTATGTCCAATTCACCTACTATTCTGTACATTCTATGAAGGCAAGGATTGTATCTGTTTTTTTATATCTCCAGCACTTAGAAACTATCTAGAGCATAGGACGTGCTCAGAAAATATTAGTTGAATAAATGAAAGTCAGTTTTCCAAATTCACAAAATTTATTCATGTACCTGCCCAAACTTTTATCTTTACCATTCAAAGAGAAATCTTATTCTTCTCTGCCTTTTTGTATAGCATGAGATAAATGTAATTACACCTTCCCAGGGTCATCATTATGAACCCTAATTTTCGTACTTGGTTGTAAACACAGAGGTGCCATTGGGGAGCTAACGAGGTTTATAGAATCCTTTGCCTGGATAACAAGTAGCTCTCCAATTGCTGTGCTAAGTGCTTATGTCTACTTGTAAGGGTTTTAATATCCTATTCTACCACTTTCAGTATGTATGCTATCAGCTCCTAATTTGCTGCTTCTAATATATAATAATCCAAGAAACCTGTTACTTGTTTATTGGCCTTATCAAAAGGGCCTTACTGCAGAAATTTTCTTCTACCTATTTGAACTACTTGAATGACTCTCCTCCCTTCTTCCTTCTGACTTTCAAACCATATTCAAGTGTTAAGGTTAACTTAAGTGTTACTCTATTTTTGCTGCAAAGTAGTATTTCCAAGTACAAGGAAAACAGCTCTAGAAAGAAGAGTAAAATAACTCAGGAAAGAAAATGAAATGATCATTAGGCAATTTTTCATTATTTGCTGAATTACTCAATTAATTTACCCATTTGTTTCATAGCGATGGCAACAACTTCACAGGCCTGAAGCAGATCCTTCCTTACCATTAACCCAGAACCCAAAACAGATAAAACAATGGTTTCACATACTCTGTCACCTCCTGTTGAAAATTCCAGTACAAACTACGCAAAATGAGCCTTCACATTTCTGGTATTAAAAGCATCCTGTGTCACAAGAGTCCCTTTTTGTCAATGATCTTTTTATTTGGCTGTCTCTACATTTTTTTTTCTGGTTTCATTATGTCTCTCTTGTACCATAACCTGAGTCTGAGATGAGGCACTTCTCCAGGGACAACTCATAATTTTGCCTGTTGGAAATGTTGTCAAGGTCAGCTAGAAAACAAACCTAAAAGAAAAGAAATTGTACTCAGAGAAGGAAGGACATATAACCTTCTGTAGGGTAGCCCCATAAGGGTTCCTACAAAATAGATCACAAATACTTACAAAGATGCTTCCTGGACTGAGAGCTGAGCAAACCTTTTTAAATGAGAATTCTCTCCTTTCTGCAAAGGCTCTGGTGGTGGCTTGGGGAAAAAAAATTCATAATAACTACTTTCGTTAGTGTTTATAACACATTTGATGTTTTGTTTTTGTTGTTAATGTATGACAAACAATATCACAGTTAATTTCATGACTTCCCTTTCCCATTAGATAATTTTTTCATTACTTGCTAAATTTCTTTGAGTCTCCAGAAAAGTGTAAAAGAAAGGTTTATGGTCTATAACATATTTGTTATATAGTGTATTTGTTACATCAAATAACACTACAGTATACTGCTCCCAAGGTAATGTCATAAGGCTGCAGGAAAACATTTGGAGGAAAAAGAAAAGAAAGATAAACATAAAATTCAGTAAATATGCAAACAAGTGTTCTGTTACACAAGTGGCAGAGTAAACCAAATACAATATATAGCTTTCTTTTCTGAAAGTATCTTATTATAAATAAAAACAAATGGTGCTTAGAAAGTGAGCTAGTATTGTCCCAGGTGCTTTATGCTCAGTGTCTCATTTATCCTCACTAATTCTACAGGTCAGGGAATTCCGGCATATCTCTATTTTATAGATAAGAACATTGAGGTTGAGAAAGATTAATTGTCCAAGCCAATGTACCTAATTACAAAGTATGGAAGGAGGTCTGTTTTCTTCCAAGTTAGTGCCCTTGCAGGCTGGCCCTTTTGAAGTCATCTGTGTACTGACCTTCTGTTGCTGAACATGGGAATTTCCAAGACATTTCAGGTGGTGAGACTGAAACTAACGAGAATGCTATTCATAACATGTAAGATTTTTGATTAAAAAGTATTTAGATAGAAAAGACAAACTACATATCCTTTAATTTTTCAAGCAACTGATACTAATAGATTAATAGAAAAAAAATCCCAAGGTTTTAGAAATATCTCTAAAAGACATTTTAAATCAGTTAACTAAATTTCCAAATTACACCCTGGTTCAGGTCACAATATTTTCTCAGATTACTAGAATAGTCTCCTAACCCATCTCCTCAAATCCATTTTTACAAAGTCACCATAGTAAATCTAAAACATAAATTTAAAGATGCTCCTCCTCCTTCTGCTTTTGGAAGCCTTCCGTCGTTCCAATCACGTTCAAACCACACTCTAATCTTGTTGGCAAGGGATACAGAGAGAGTCCTTGGTGGCTGGCACCTGTCACAGGTGTCTTAAATGGCTGTGAGCTCAAGAGCAAGAAACAAGTGTCATTGTTCAATAAATGTTTATTGACATGAAATAAATTAATAGCCCTCAATCTTGCATAAAATTCTATTACTCTTTTTCTCATCTTGAGAGAAAGAAACTATATTGTATATAACCCTGAATGCTAAAATATGCTTTAGGTGTTCAATAAAATATGTTCAATAAAATACATGTTCATTTGAACATATAGATGTTCAATAAAATATAATGGATTACAAAAAAATCCTTAACCAGCCTCATGTGTCTGTGTTTCCATTTTTAACACTTAAAGAGTGTTGCATATGCAATCTAATCTTCTGTTCTAACACTGATTTCATATACTAGGCTAATTTGTCTTGTCCTTTCTTCTTTTCTTTCTTTTTTTTTTTTTTCGATGGAGTCTAGCTCTGTCACCCAGGCTGGAATGCAGTGGTGCAATCTCAGCTCACTGCAACCTCCACCTCCGGGGTTCAAGTGATTCTCCTGCATCAGCCTCCTGAGTAGCTGGGATTACAGGCGCAAGCTGCCATGTCTTAATTTTTTGTATTTTAGTAGAGGCAGGGTTTCACCATGTTGCCCAGGTGGGTCTTGAACTCCTGAGCTCAGGCAATCCACCTGCCTTGGCCTCCTAAAGTGCTGGGATTACAGGCGTGAGCCACTGCACCCAGCCTAATTTGTCTTAGCTCTAATATGTAACATTTGCCTCTTTCTTCTTTCTGATCAGAACCATCTATTGCTTCACCTTTCAGCAGATGTCCTACCATTGAGTGATGTCAGCAGTGGGATCCTGGAAAGAGCCCTCTACAGACCCCAGGCCTCATGGCTTAATAACAGCTTCGGCAGAGATGTGAGCCACTTGAGAGCAGGGCGAGGGCAGCATCTTGTTCAATTTGTATCCCTAGCATCTTCCCAGGACAGTTGGCAAGTGATCAGCAAATGCTTTTTGAGTAAATGAGTGAAAAAAAGAACAAATAAATTGACTATCAGTGATAAACTCAGAGTCTAGGTTTCCTCAGTCATAAAAGGGTGATAAATGTCTACCTATAATGTGACCCTAGATATTGCAGGTGGTATTACTGCCTCAAGAGAGACATTCTTAAAATGCAGTCTCCTCATTCTGTTCTTAAGCCTTGGCTGGTCACATGGAAACACCATGTTTCCTCAGTATCCTAAACTCAGGATATTGCAAAAGTAGATGAATGTGTGGTTGAAAAATGAAGGAATTCTGTAATATTATTCTTAAATAATCAATAGAAATATAGGTTTTAAATTTTCTATCTTGCTGTAGGGAGAAGGGCTGACAGAGAAATCAGATCTGTTCCCTTGCAGACTTCCTTAAACGATGAGGATGTATTTTGCAACATAAGTTCTGGGAGAACAGTGTAATACCCACTTTCCAGCAATGAAACATTTGTAAACATTTTTCTGGATTCCGCTCTCCATTTTTGAAAGTCATCTTGAGAAAGGGTAATTTGCAGTGTAAAGTTTATGGGATATTACTTTATGCTTTATTTTTGAGGTCACTCAGTATTTGTCTTCTCTTTTCCGTGTTAACTAAAACAAATCTTAACTCTACATCTCTCTCTCTCTCTCTCTCTCCCCCGCTCCCTCCCTCCTTGTTTATCTAGCCAAAATGATGCTTGGCATCTTTGAGATTCTTTTCACCCAGGGGTTGCAAACTCTCACTGCAGGCTGCCACTCCGATGTAATTGCAAGACCCCATCTCAATGTGACACTGTGTATTTTCTCCTACTGGCAACAGCAGGGTGTTGGAAAAAGATGAGAAATCATGTACATTTGGTCACTGATCTCTATTTATCTTATTCTTAAAATCAATCATCTTCGAGATTAAATAACAACAAACTCCATCTACAATGAAACCCAGTAGAGAGCAAAGTAAAGATTCTTCATAGTTTTAAAATCATATTTTAATAAATGTTTTGGAAATGCCAACCATCAGGTTCTTTTTGTTTTTGTTTTTAAGTAGAGAGATGCAAATAATCTAACCACAAAACTCACAAAGCAAACTCCTAAAAATAAAGATTCTTATGTAATGTGATTTAAAGATGGAAAGTAGCTAACAAGCTATATAACACATTTTCTAAAATAACATAAAATACAAAGTCAAACAATGAATGAATAAACATTAATGAGAACACCAGAAGTGACAAGGCAGATCTTATTTTAAAAGCTTCAAAAGCTGTTTGTATAGATTACAGATAGCAAAAAAAGTGAAGTACTTACTTTAGGGCAATGTGTCAGTTTTTACAAAATTAGAAGGATCTTATTTTTCTGTCTAAATAAGTATACTCAATCTCCAAATGCTCTCAAGACATGATTAATCCAGATAATACAGTATTTTAGTATTTATTTATAGTCTGCTTTATTCTAAAAAATGTAAGAAGGTTTATGATTAAAACTCTACAGTTAAATTAATTTCAAAAACCCTGATAAAATAATACACTTCAAGCACCAATATGTTTTCATTATACAAATTCATTTTTATTTTTAAATTATGGAAATCCAAAAGAGTCTATGGTAAATTTATAGTTTGTCAAAACCATCATAAGAAACCACCTGTCTAATAATAGAACATTGTTTAAATACAACAATATAATTTTGTCAACAATATACATCTTCCATATATACACACATATATACATTTTCTAGAATATATAACACTGGAAAATGTTCATGAGATACAGTAAATGCAAGTGGATACTAAAGGTTTACAGAAAAGTATACATTTTTTCCTTTTAAAAATATGTATAGACAGGTATAAAGAAGTGAAAGCAAAAATTGGAATTGTAAGTTTTTTATGATGAATGAGTTTTATTTTACAGAGTAGAAAACCATATTTTTAAGACAAATGCATATTGTTTTTATAATTATATTCCTATATGAAATGACCATCACTACTGCTCAAAACAACAGACTCTCTGTACATGAGTCATATTAGAGGATCTAACACTATTCTTATTACTGACTTAACATGTTTTGTCAAGATTTTATTGTTTTGTAGGACAGCGTTTCACCTTAGGCCAACCCATGTAAATAAGAAACCATTCCTAGTGATGTCCATTGCATACCTAATGGGTTCTACTTAAAGGCATCTTTCATTTAGGGATGAATATCTCTTTCACCATCCCTTAAAATTAAAAATAGTATTATAGAGCCTGAAAAATTATCCTACAAATCACAGGTCCTAAGATATTATACTGCTAGACATGTAAAAAATTATAGTTGACCCTTGAACCATGGGTTGGAACTGCATGGGTCCTCATACATGGGGAATCACCTTTGCCCCACCCCGAGATAGCAAGACCATCTATTTCCTTCACTCTCCTCCTTCTCAGCCTGCTTGACATGCAGATGACAAGGATGAAGACCGTTAATGATGATCCATTTAATGAACAGTTAAGTGTATTTCCTCTTCCTTATGATTTTAATAACATTTCATCTTCTCTGGTTCACTTTACTATAAGAACACAGCATATTATATATAAACTTATATGTTTATATATATATATATATATATTTTGTATAATAAGAGCTAATTGACCGTGTTATTGGTAAGACTTCTGGTCAACAGCAAGATATTAGTCATTAAGTTTGGGAGGAATCAACAGTTATATATATTTTTCTATGATGCTGGGTTGTCAGTATCCCTTGCATTATTCACAAATCAATTATATTTTAAACCTATACAATCCTGCAGATAGCCACTGACCCAATGAAGAGAAATAATTGAAAATATGTGTATATATTTTCCAAAGAATTGTAGTAACAAAATGAATTACACTATTCTGCAGAACAAATAATTGTCAAGGCATGTTTTTTGTTCAGGCCTGTGCTAGACAGATATTCTAAAATAACAAGATCCTGATATAAAACAAGAATGGAAGATTAATAATTAAAATACAGATTTTTTCAGTGACATTCGTGTATAAAGTATCTCCAAAAGAAACAAATGTCATGAAATTATTTTTATGAAAAATATAAAACAGCTCCACATTCAATCATGAAGGATATAGAATCATCTTAATCAAGGATATTTTCATCTTGGAGGTATAAAATTAAATGGGTGTCTTACAGCTAGGAGAAACATGAAATTAGAACAAAAACATTAAACTCCAAATTAGCAATGGAAAGTAATAAGTGATTTGATGATTTTATGCCAATTTTATGATATTTAAAAAAATAAATATAGCTCACAAAACTAATATCACTAAATTATTTCAATAAAGGGAGGACAATAACAGTTTTAATGGAATTGAACAAAATTAAATTACCACTTGTTTATATAACACTCCAAGGTTTAAAATGAGCTTTCTTATTGAGAAACCAAGTGTAAATGTTCTATAGTAAAGATTCTTCAACCTCCCCCACATCAGAAGGATAGCTACTTATACATCAGGCTTCTCAAGGTGAGATCCATGTATCTTCTGGGGAAAGTGAGTAGTGCCAGAGATTAGAGGCCCCAAGGAAAACTATAGCACACACCGTAAGTTTACTTTATGGAGTAGAACGCTTCAAAGAAAATCTGACACATAAGCACCAACATATACTTAAAGGCCTTGCATTTATCGTAACATTTCTGTCTCTCCATCTTTGCTCAGTCTCTCTTTTGCCCAGAAGCTCCTACCCTACTCCCACTCTGAACCCTCTACCCCACTCCCATGCTGATTCTTTTCAGATAGGTGACTGCTTAACTTCAATCCTGGTATAACATCCAGAAGAAAGCCTTCCTGAATTTCCCTGGCAGTGCCACCTCTGTACTCCTGCGGCACCTGGGAACAAAGCCAACACCTCTCTCTCACTGGATGCTCTGGCATCTGAAGCACCTCTCGTCCCCTACAGGAAGGGCAGGGCCATCCCGTCAGTTGTTTATCATTAGCAAACAACAAATGTCACTGAAACTGAGCTAAAGCTAGGAGGTCCACTATGATCACTGGGAGGGTACTGGCAAGTTATCTACTAACAAAGCTCAAAAACAATGTTAACAATAACACTTCGCATAAAGAGGTTTCTTGTCAGAAATCTAAAGAGGAAAAGCAAAGTTTCGGTTTTGTAGCACACATCCTGGACCTGCTACCTGACCCTGGCCAAATTACTTAACCTTTCTGAGCCTGTCATTTCCTTGTTTTTAAAATGAGAACAGGACTAGCACCCACCACATTAGGTTAGTGAGCATTAAATCAGTCATGTGAATGAAGTTCTGAGACTAGTACCCAACAAGTAGCAAGTGTTTACTGAGTGCCACTATCAATCAAGATCTTGAATGTGAAAAATCACATAATTTCACATGTAAACTTCAGATCTACAGAATAAAACTCTCATTATGTAAGGGAATGAAAAGAGATCAATTTAAAAAACATTTTTATACGTTATAATAATCAAAGAAAGCCACTGTTGCTGTAATAAAGTATGATCTCTGTATATTTGAGAAAATGTTGTTCAAGGTACTAAAAAGTAATTTGATGAACTTAAAATACTGATGAAAACTAAAATCTGTTGTCAATGTACAAATGATTTTGCTAGTTCCATCACATTCTGCGTGTGCCTCTATATACATGCACGTTGTATAAATTAGAAGAAGACTATATGAATGTACAATCAGCAATTTCTCATTTGAAGAAGATAGACATCTGTGAAATAGACAGCTGGGGGAGAAAAAAAGTGATGTTTTTTCTATAGTGCCATTCATAAAGGTGTCACATCTATGCCATAGTGTATTAAGCCACAATTTTCTACATGTGAATGTATCAGGAGCTTAATATAAAACTACCATAAGTTGGAATTTGCAAAAAGAAACACTTAGGAACCATATAAAACTATGAAATTATTTTTCACAATCAAAAAGGACAGCTTCTTAAAGTAGCCTAATGTATATGGTACATATCCCAAGGACAGACTAATTTACTAAAATGCTATCTCAGTAGCCTAGGTATGTGTGTGTACGTAAAAATAGTCTTGTTACCAAAATAAAAAATTCACTTTCTCACAACTCTCTAATGCAAGACATTAGAGATAAAATGAACTAGTGATTCAAACAGTCTGTGGTAAAGGAGCCTTTCTCACATATGGTTATATTTTCAATGAACAAAAGCACACATTAAGCAAGACTGTGTGTGTGTGTGTGTGTGTGTGTGTGTGTGTGTTATGGGATGCTTTTTGTTTGCAATCTAGAAGGCACAGTACTGCAGAGTCCTCATAGGAACACTTGCTATTATGGGGGGTGGGGATTGAAAACCTTCAGTGACAATTTCATATAGTTTGAACATTCTGAATCAAAATGTTACATATTCATAAATACTTTAAAACCTATAATCCTATAGTAGATAATGGAGGGAGGGGTGGGGTGTGTGTTCCAAGGCTGATCTGGCACATGTGGAGGAAAATCCTTAGCAAATACTTTTGAATGAAAAAATACACGTTCTTTTATTTTATAATGAGCTTACAAAAATGGTTGTTTGCTAAGTCTTCATTTATAAACCTTTAAAATTAGAATCCATTCCTTTCTGTAGTAAAAGTGTTAGGATAATCCAAGACAAACTCATTTATTCTACTGAAAAGAGTACCTATGCTTTTGAATGTTGTCATCATCATTATCATCCTCTTTAGTTGGAGAATCAGATTCCTTTACATAAGGTATATCTCTCACTATAAATTCAGTACACTATGAAATGACTATACATCTCTTTTAATATGGTAAATATAACGTGGACGTCTCCCCCAAGTCATAACTTCAGTTATGCAAATATAATGCATACACGTATTTCTCCAAATATAATACATTTCTGTGATATCGAAAAATTTTAAACTTCTTCCTAGAAGAATCTAGGAAAATACCAACATGACCAACTTTTATGTTACATACAACAAAGCCTCCATCAAAGGCTCTTCATTTAACATTAATTATTTCTGCTAAATGATACCATATTATATTGATTTTTCTGTTTATCAATCTCCATTGTATCTTTTCCTTTACAGTTGACATTTTAAAAGAAAGTGCAACAGAGATGCCAGCCACTTTAGTTCCTGACATGTTAAAAGCAAGGCAAAGGTTTGATGAGGAGGGGGAAAAAAAATCAATAAACATTGGGAATAGAAGTTCTTACCTTTTGATTTATTGTTGTTGCAGGAGAAAAAAAAAAAACAAGTATCTTTAAATTGTTAAAATGCACTGAAAGTATCTTCTTTCAAAAGACTATATTTACTTAACTACGTGTTCCTAACACAAGGTAAATCCCTTATTAAAAATAATGCCATACCTCAGTTCTTTATTTGCTAAATTTAAATTATATGAAACTGTTTAATCATTGAGCTTATAAAAGTAGTAGTCTTAGAATCTCAAGGGGAAAAAAAAAGCTTGCATTTTCAATACGCTTATAGCTATGCTTATAACTAATCCATTAGAGTACCTGGCTAATAAGTTAATATTTAATTTGTAACATACCAAGAAGAGTATTTCCATTAGTCAAGTTTGATCTTGGAAAAAGAAAATACGTACAAAAACACTAACTAGATGGTATAAAATAAGCTAAACCACAATTTACACACACACACACACAGTGCAAGAATCATTTTTCAAGCATCATTCATTCAGATCATTTACCAGGAGAGAGCTGTAAAAAGAAAAAAATACATGTTTGAATGAAATGATCATTGAAATGTTTCTGCTAATCTATGATTTTGGTCCAACTTCCTCATATAGTCCTCTCTCTTTTTTTATTTTCTGACCCATTCAACCTAAATACCATCTGAAAAGATTATAAGCTGGTTTCCTTAGAACTACACCCAACATTTGACCAAATGTGCTTATTTCCTTTACCTTGCCCGCACCATGGGTTTTTAAAGAGAAAAAAAAAGAAAGCTAATAATTTGAACGTTTTGTAGCCTAGATACAATTTTTAGAATGTATCAGGCCACATAGTTCTTCCACGTTCCTGATAGAAGTTAGGATTTTAGCATCATATCGGTGATACACACCCACTTAGGTGAGACGTAGGATCTATAACTCCCCCACAACAAAGGATTCTAGTGACCTCTGGTCTTACTATTCACAAATGGCAGATATATCTACGAAACTAAGGGATAAACAAATGAATACCAATAAATTTTATATGTGCTAAAATAAACTAGTCTTCAGTACATCTTTCACTGCTGTCCAAGTATCAGAGTTTAAAAAGTTTTGTTATTTTAAAAAGGAGGCTATGGTGGTACAGGTGGAAATCTAAGAGTCAGCTCCCACCTTCTCCATATTTTATGGTGTCCCAGACCCCTTTGAGAAACACGTGCAAGCTGTGCACCCACACTCTCCCATGTAGCATGTATACACACAGAATGTTACATGTCATTTCAAGAGGCTCACAGAAACCTCCGAGTTGATAATTTGTAAACCTTAGGAATGGCACTGTCATGTACAGGGGAGCTAAATCTTTACACACAATCAGCTTATCCTGTGTAATTACAGAGGCTGGAGCCAGGTGAGCGTTGAGGATAAGAAAATAAGGCAGAGATAGGTGCAAGTAAGGAACTGGTGCACAGTGGTGAAGGAGCAACCCTGGGGTTTGCTTTGTTTCCTTCTAAACAGGAAGAAAAGGTAGCAGAACAAAGTGAAAGGAATTTCTTAGAGTGGCTGAGAAGAAATGGAATTTTCTATAGCAAGACTGCTCAAGTACAAAAACATAAAAGGGATATCCTAAGCCACTTTGTAAAATCTTGGCAATACAAAGACATTGCTCATCTGCCCCTACTTTACACTTTATTATCTTTTGCTTATTTAGCATCAAGCACTGTAGAGAACTTTGGAAAAGTAAAATTATATAATTAACATTATTAATTTACATATACACAAGCATGCTGTATACTGTATACATGTTTGTTGTCCTACATAACACTATGTGCTTTCTGCTTTCTTCTTTAAACAAAACAAAAAAGCTCCAACTAAAAGTGGATCATAGCAACATAGTCCAAGATCTATACACTGTGTAACTGCCTTCAGTGTGCTCATTACTTTCCTACTTTATGCTCTGTGTATTAAACACTCTTATATCTTACAGTAAAGCTAAAGTGCTTATGGGCAAAACAACTCAGCCAAAAGCATCACAAAAACTATATTATTACATATTCTTCAGTAACTATTTCCCCTTAAGAATATTTAAAAAATGTATAAGCATCTGACATATTAATATCATCCCTACTGAATTTAAGATGTGTTTGGATTACAAAAAGAATCATAATTTGAATCAGTTAGAAATATTTTGATGCTGACTGAAATTTTTTCAATTCACAGAATAATTAACTGGGTTTAGGAGGCAATTTTTTAAAACTCTGTAAATCCTAAGTATTTTAATAGATGGTATTTTAATAGATGCTTTCAGGTAAGTGTTCATCTTAATTATATAATGCTAACATCACTTATAACATAATATTAAGTATGGGTTGGCAAGAAATAGTAATGGTGAGTTACATGTTATACCCATGAAGTCTGGGGCTCCATGATAATAAAGTGTATGACTCTGGCCACAGCTGTCACCCTCATAGACTGCCTCCTTAGGATGCCACCCAAGGCCCCTTGCAACATTAACACCCTGAACTGTAATTATCTTTGGTTTTTTTACCCTACTAGATTGTAAGCTCCAGGAAGACAAACACCATGTATTAACTATGGTGTATTCTAGCACCTGATAATGAATCTCCACTAAATAAAAACAGTGAAGTGTTTGTTTTCAGATAACCTTCCAGCAGAAGTTGAGGATTTTTAAAAATTCAAAGATAATACACATCCAGAATAAATTTTAAATAAAAATAGAGAATCTCTAAATTGATAGCCCATATCAGTTACCCAGAATCAATTTAGACATAAGAATCCTTAACATCAAAATTAAAGTGCTAAACCTTTAATCACTTTGAATAACAATCTCTAGGCTATGATATTCTTTTCTTTCTTAAATGTAATATAATTTAACATTCTGTCAATGACTCAGTAATTACTGCAAACAACATCATTAGACAGGACTTTGAAGAAGCCAAAGAATGAGAGTGCCAGACTGAACCTTGCTCAGAAGTAGCTCTGCAAGAAACTGCCCTTAGGGGCCTCTGAGATTGTCCTTTTCCATTCTCTTCCAACACTATGTCATCAATGGGAAATCGGGGGATCTGGTTTTAATCTCAACTCGGACACCTTACCATCTGAATCCTGGACAAGTTAAATCTCTCTGGTCCACCATCTCTCCAGCTGTTAAACTGGAGTCAATACCACCTGATCCAGGACTATCACAGAGGTTCACAGCCTTCAGGGCCCTCACCTCTCCTTCCATTCTAACAAGGTGTACCTTACTTTTAATGGTTACTGAGGTATAGGTAACCATATTTTCTGAATCAAAAATTGAGGGACATAACCAGATAACTACTCTAGAGTTGTTTTGTTGTTGTTGTTGTTAGTGTTTTTGTTTTTGAGACAGAGTTTCACTCCTATCACCAAGGCTGGAGTGCAGTGGTACGATCTTGGCTCACTGCAATCTCTGCCTACTGGGTTCAAGCAGTTCTCCTGCCTCAGTCTCCCAGGGAGCTGGGACCACAGGTGCACACCACCACGCCCAGCTAACTTTTGTATTTTTAGTAGAGACAGGGTTCACCATGTTGGCCAGGCTGGTCTCAAACTCCTTACTTCAAGTGATCTACATGTCTCAGGCCACCCAAAGTGCTGGGATTACAGGAGTGAGCCACCACACCCAGGCCGTAAAATTTAATATATAGATTTCCTGGAAAATTCAAGACATGTGGCATATCCCAAGATTTCAGGCTGTTTACATTATTTCCTTTTAGATAGCAGAAATAAGTTCTAGTGTTCTATATCATTTTAGGATAACTACAGTTAACGATATTGTATTATACAGTTTCATATAGGAGGAGGATACAGAATGCTTCCAACACAAAAAATGATAAATGTTTGGGATGACAAATATATTAATTACCTTGATCTGATCACTATATATGTATTACACTGTCACTATGTACCTCATGAATAAGTACAATTATTTGTCAATTTAAAAACTTTAAAATTTAAAAATTTAAAAATTACAAATTTTAAAAAATGAAATTGTTTGAAGTCTGAGCCTTTACCTTCACACTCGTTGTTCTATTATTTCCATTCACTTACGGAATTATACATATTCACTCCCGCTTTCATCTGCTCAAAAGTTACAGAGTTATAGGGACTGTGTGCCGAGACTACATATCAGTGAAGAAAAAAGGCACAGTTCCCATTGCTATGGAATTTACAATCTAGACTCAAAGAAGACAGAGCCATTCAGCCAAAATATTCCCCATGTAAATAATTACAAATTGTAATAACTGCTGTGGAGTATGTGAGAGAGAATCTGTAACAGGAAAACCTGACTGCAGAGGGGTGGGTTAAGGAGAGAGGGAAGGGCTCACTTAAGTAGGGAATTGTAGGAAGAGCGACTTAGGCCCTGCTCTAAGGCTCTCATGGTGTTTCTGTTACGACATCTTTCTACATTCCATTCAGCCGCTTTTTATATCTTCCGTTTCTGTCTCTCCCACACTACACAACAATGGGATGCGGTTGAAAAGTGGTCAGATTTTGAATCAGAAGACCTAGCACTGAGTATCATCTATAAAGGTGACAATGTTGCCTTGCTTTCCTGTACTCCATCCAAAAAGTGGAGAGGATACTGCTTTAAACTACCATGCCTCAAGAGTTCCTGTAAGGACGATACGTGAAATGACAGATGCTGAAAAGCCCTGGATGACCATGAGGGGCTAATCAACAGTGCAAATTTACTTTTCCTACAACATATTGCTTCCGGATTCTTTTCTACTTTTAGTGATCTCTTGAGGGCTGTTGGCATTGTCTGAAAAGCAGAGAGATTTTAAGTATCCCAAGTCAAAGTCCTGTTTTCTTTCTAGTCAGAATTTGGACCCGTCAGAACATACCTTCCTTCCATTTTTCAGTCACTTATTCACTTCATAGACTTCAAAATATATTTATGTATTAAAGTCACAGGCATCAGGGGACAGGATTTTTTAAATGAAATTACGGCACTACTCATAACCATTCAAGTCTAGACTTTTCATGTATCTCTACATCGAGTCTCACCTATCATTTCAAATGGGTAAAAAACTCTTCTGCTCCAACTGTATTCAGTCTCTTATGTCAATGGAAAAAGAATTGTGTGTTACAGATAGAAAATTCTAAAGAAGATCTCACATTTCAAAATCAATACCTAATTTTACCCAGTAATTATATTTTATTTCAAACATATGCCCTTACAATTAGTCTTGAATTTTAATGTAAGTTTCATAACTTCTGGGTAAGACGACCATTTAGTAAATTGCCTACCGATTTCAGTTTACTTATCTGTTAAGCACCACAGTATTTATGATCTGTGTAAGATTGTTGGCCGGGTGCGGTGGCTCAAGCCTGTAATCCCAGCACTTTGGGAGGCCGAGACGGGAGGATCACGAGGTCAGGAGATCGAGACCATCCTGGCTAACACGGTGAAACCCCGTCTCTACTAAAAAATACAAAAAACTAGCCGGGCGAGGTGGTAGGTGCCTATAGTCCCAGCTACTCGGGAGGCCGAGGCAAGAGAATGGCGTAAACCCGGGAGGCGGAACTTGCAGTGAGCTGAGATCCGGCCACTGCACTCCAGCCTGGGCGGCAGAGCGAGACTCCGTCTCAAAAAAAAAAAAAAAAAAAAAAAAAAAAAAGATTGTAATGACAACTACATTTTTGAAAAACACCATACACAGTGCTCAATATGTTCTTCCCTCCTGCCATTTCTTGTATTTCTTGATTAATACATTTAAACAACTCGAGGAGCTTCGCCATACTACTACTCTTCGGTGTGCTGGAAATGAAACATGCGCTTTTCTCCCACGCCGTGCCTGACTGACACACTGCTTTAGGGAGCACTGAAGCCATCAGTTTGGATTACAGAATTGGAGATTACAGGAATCAATTTTAGAAGAAATATTTAGGGAAAAGTAATCCTCTTTGCTGCCATGAATGGTAATGTTTCTGGAACTATACTGGAATTGGCGTGTTCCTGTAGCAGTTCCCTATAAAGAGTAATGATACTGAGCCCCTCTGTGAAATTGCAGAGTGAACGCAGAATTTATATTAGATGCCTCTTAACAATCCTTAACAGTATGTGTTATGTCCTTACAAAGGCAAAGAAACAATTCCATTCAATAACATCTTCTGCAGGCATAATACTAAAATGTTTCAAAGCTATTTCCTTTGTTTTATCTTTGTAATACTTTCCTATATTGATGGGTGTAGTCATCATATGGCAAAAATGTGCCATATGGCCTGACTGTCCAAGGTCACACAGTGAGGTGACTGGTTGAGTATCCCTTATCCAAATTGCTTGGGACCAGAAGTGTTTGGGCTCTGGGGATTTTTTTGGTTTTGGAATACTGGCACAAACATAATGAGATCTACTGGGGATAGGACCCAAGTCTAAACATGAAATTCGTTTATGTTTCATATATACCTTACACACATAGCCTGAAGCTAATTTTACACAATATTTTTAATAATTTTGTGCATGAAACAAAATAATGTACACTAAACCATTAGAAAGCAAAGACATCACTATCCTGGCCAGCCACCCATGTGGACAATCCGTGGTTGTTTGAAATCACCATATTCCTGACTCTGAATCTACATGCTACCAATAAGCAATCCTTTTCTTAACACTTATTTCCATGTAAGTACTTAACAATAAAACAAATGAGACACATATCTGACATGTGCAGAAAAGACATGTCACAGCTAAAGGGGGCTAGGCAAACCTTTTTTCCCTTGGGGATGCTGAATATACTGTGTTGGGGACCTGAATTTGACTGTGACCTCTCACATGAGTTCAGCTGTGAAATTTTCCACTTGTGACATTGTATCAGGATTTAAAAAGTCTTGGATTTTGGAGCATTTCAGATTTCATATTTTCAGATAAGGGATACTCAATCTGTACTGGCAAAACCAGCTCTAGAATATTCATCTCCTTGGTTCCCCTACCCAGAATTTCTTAACCGTTTTTAGTGTCACGGATCTTTTGGCAGCCTGGTAAAGTCTATGTCCCCCTTATCATAATTGTTTCTTAAGTATCATAATTAGATTACTGAGAAATCAATCAGATTGACAGTTATCAAAATATTTTAAAATGTGATAGAGTAATATGCTGCTTTATTAGTGTGGGAAATAACAAGATCTAGCTGTAATTAATAAATACTATAATTTACAGTAGTGAACTTCAATATTTTGAGATCTCTACAACCATGTGATATGAAAATATCTATAATTTCTATTAGCAGCAAAGTCACAGTTCCTGTTGTTACTATTTTTTTTTGCCTACATTCATAATTAAGGGAAATGATAAATTTCAATCAGATATTAGTGAAAATGAAAGTATAACTTTTTCCCATCCAAGCTCACAAACTCCCGGAAATTCCAGGCACTGACCCCACTAAGACCCTTGTCAACTCTCCCAACAAAGCTCACCAATTTATAAGACAGCCACAGAAAATTTTTAAGTATTTCAATGTATAACAAAAGTTATCCTTAATATCAAAATCTAAAAACCAAACAAAAAACCCCAGAAAACTGTACATCTCATAAATTCAAACCTTTGATTTCCCAACTTCTGCCAATCTTAATATTCCAAATCTTTGTATAAATTTCTAGAAAGATTTCAGGAAGCATGGAATTTTAAACACCTAATCTTTTGAAAACATATAATGTTAGACAAATTTACTTTGGTTTCTAAATCAAACAAAATAACAAAGCAGGTGTATCCACATACAAGGATATTAACAATTATGGAGAAAGATATATTTGTTTCCATGCTTTTCCCCAAATCCTTTTTCTTGGGCCCTTCCCTCCAAGAATGTTGTGCAGACATGGCTTGCTCCCTGGCTTCAGCAGAACCCTCTATAGCTATACCAAGTATACCAAGGTACCCCATGTCGGGAGACTTCAAAGCAACCCCAAATCCACTCCTTGCAGATATAGAGACCACAGTTTCTGAACCAGAAATAGAAAGAAATGATTTGACAAATATGAGAAGCTACTGGAAACTGCAGAAGGGACAATTTAATGCACACACAGGTGAGTTCTTTCTTCTCCTAATGATAAGGCTGACTATTCTGAACTTCAATTGGTCTACATGCCCACTCTCCACACTGTGCACTAAAGGGAAACCTAGTAATTCTTCATCAACTGTATGACTGGAATGCCTAATAATTTCTAAGGCAATTTCAGTTACTTTTTAATGCACTTTTTTCTTTTTTAAAGAATACTAAGATATTCCAGAAGGGAAAACGAAGGGAAAACATAATTGGCTCTAGAATTCACATACAAATTTCAAGACACAAGTACCAATTCAATAAAGTCTAAATTGATAAATTCACACAAAATGAAACAAAATGCCTCTATTCTCTCATCATTCACAATCTTTGCATATGAAGCAAAAATAAGACCTGTCAAGTCATCAAAAATTCTGCTTTATTTTCTCTTTCCCCACATACTTAAATCCAGAGGGACTACTCTCCATACTGAATATCAAAAGCTAAAATTACCCCCCCTCAAAAAACCCAGGCAAGAACCATAACAGAAATTAATTTTCTAGGCCATAATATCAAACAATAACATGACCTTGTACTATATTAAGATTATGTTCATAAGAGAATAGCTAGATGTATAATTACACTGGCAACATGACTTCAATAACATCAACCTATAAAAAAACTACTTCACTCCTATGATTTATAAAGGTTTGATTATTGTCTATGGGGTATGCTAAGCCTACATACTATTTTAATAAGTAAGAAACATCCCTTATAAACGCAGAAAGAGGTGCGTTACACTCTTTAAACCCCGTACTGCATTTTGTCACTTCTAGGTTTGCCCATTTAAACAAGTGTTCGTGTCACCTGAAAAACACAAAAAGGTTTCAGTACCTCTTCATTTGAGGCACTGTCTAAAAGAAACAAAATATATAATAAAATGGATCTGTCATGAGACTGTGTGCTTTGCTACATTTCAAAAGCTGCCCCAAAATAGTAAGTGGTTTCAATGAATGCAATTGCTTGAGCCAATACAGCAACCCAAATATTATACATATACTTTGGGCATACCATAATTGCTCTATCGGTCTATGTCATATTATATAAATACAATCATAAAGTTAAATCAACAATGTCATAATTTAAGTGAAAATCATAAAATATTAAAAAGTCTAAAGGTATATTTAAATGAACTTTAAAAAGTCACAGTATTAAAATTCAGCTTGGGTTGAATATGAACAATGTTATCATACCTAAAGAATTCTAGCTAAGCGATCACGTATAAACACAGATATTAGCCTGAAATTTAAGACAGGCTGCTGGATTGAATGATGAGACCATCAGATTGGGTTCTTCAGTTCATTAGCTTAACCACAATCCCAATCTAATATCCATAAAATCACAAAGGCAAGTGTAATATACCTTCTAAATATAGAGAACTACACAAAAATTTGTCTTTATTCAAGAAAGATTTATGCTCAGCATTACTTTAGTGACAGTAAAGGGGGAACTAGAAGTCTTTGAGGAGGAAATTCAATTAAAAAAAAAAAACATTGAAAACCTGTGTTTTTCCTAGGTTCAATGCAAATATCTTCAGAAAGAAATACATTCTCCCTTTCAAAAAAAAAAAAAAAGTCAAAGGGCATTTCTGCAAGTTACCTGCTATACTTGCACCCAGAGATGCACCAGAGCAACAGTCTTTCACATTTGTCCTCCTGCTGTATTTCCTCTACAATCTACCCAGGTGCACAAAACTGGTCCCCACATATTATCTTAAACTTCTTCACCTCCCTTGGGCCCCAACATCCATCAGTTCCATATCTCCCTATTGATTCCTCCTAAATGTCCCTCAGATGCATCACTTCATCACTTTTCCTGATGCCCTTGTTGGGGTAGTGGGCCCCTCTCTCTACACACCAATGCCAGTCACCTCTCCCTCTTCCTCTCTATCACACTCCCTCAGATCCCATACCCCCACAAACCCCAGCTGAGATTCTTGCTGTCTCTCCCCTCTGAGTCTCTGCACACTTGTGGTTTCAGCTTAAAATCCCTTAGTGTGTGAAGGGAATGCGCAATAACAATAGTTACTTAGTTCTTGGGTTGGGATGTGCTTCAATACTAAGTGTGTACAACTGAATTACTACCTCTTCAAAGGAGAAAATCGAATCGTGGGAAGAAAATAGCTTCCTCACCCTGTCTCTGCTATTGTTATTACATCATAATGACACATTATTGTCATTAGCAGCAACAAATGACAGTAGTATATTTTTATTAATAAAATGAACATGGTACTTTCATACAATCATGTATTTAATCCTTCCCTGACCCTAGCTACTGCAAGCACAATAGGCGTCTGGAACTTTACATCTATATATAATGGTTCACTGAATTTCAAATATGGGGAGAAAGGAAGCAGCAGGAAGATATCCAAAGAGGAGATTGGTATGGCAAACAGCACAGGGGAGAGTAAGTCAAAGAAAAGATAGAACCCTATAAAAGGCACCAATGAATATTTACTAGATACCCACAGGGAGACCCCAGAAAGTGGTTAATCTCAATTCATAAATCTCCTGCTCTGTTTGGTCCAGCATGATTTCCCAAAAGACACAGCCATGTAGAGACAGAACTTGTTGACACTAGGCTGGGGACATTTTCCCTGGTGCTCAGGGTCCTCACCAGCTTTCCTTCTTGGCTTTTGTTGAGTTTGCTTCAGTGAGCTCCATTCTAGCTTCCCTCTTCTACCCACTTGCTGCCATTAACTACATTCTGTAAAAAACAGAGTACGTACTTTTAGAATTCCTGGGAAGAAGTGGGGCTGGTCACACTTGGCAATTACCTGTCAGCAGAGAAAATAATTATTTCCCTCATTCTGCTTCATGCAAAACTAATCCAGAATGGATTACGAGGGCAAGTATCTAACTCATGATTCTGTACATGGCATTGCATTAGTAATTTTTTATGGTTTCAAAATGCTTGTTATAAATTGATAATATGAAGATCTCTTTAGAAAGTTTGTTTCTTAAAGTATCCATAACATGAATTTAAGAGAAGTTACAATACCATTTCATATTGGCATACATAAGCCCCTTCCAAAGTGTTTAATTTGTACTTCCCCAACACATTTTATGATGACAGCATTTGCCCACAGAAATAAATGCCTCAAATGGTAGCATTATGAGAAACACATACTTCACTTTGAGGCATGACAAATTAGAGCTGGATTAAAAAATAAATAAAATTAACTGACAAACCTTAACTGCTAAGAGATCTGAAAACTGATACTTAAATACTTCTTTAGCACTTTGAGTATAATCATTATGCTGTTTCTCTTAAATTCTTCATGGTTTCTCTTCATTTTAAAGCATAATCTGCCATTTCTCTATAGCAAT
The DNA here is from genome assembly GCF_000951035.1 of Colobus angolensis palliatus. Lineage (NCBI taxonomy): Eukaryota > Metazoa > Chordata > Mammalia > Primates > Cercopithecidae > Colobus > Colobus angolensis. Next base: position 4,715,866 of record NW_012112142.1, on the reverse strand, counting down.
GGATTGTGCCCACTCTGATGTCATTAAATCGACCCATATCCAGAGACATCTATGTGCCCGTCTGGCAGGATCTTAATGAGGAGAACAAGACAAAACAAATACTACAGTTTTGTGGAACGAAAGGCAGTGAAGGTGATTTAAAAAAAAAAAAAAGTGATATTACAAAGGGCAATAAGACTTGCTACTGAGCTCACAGGGAGCCATGCTGGCTGTCCCAGTCTCTCCATATGCTGCAAACAACTGAGTGCAACTGATGGGCACTGAGGGGCTGGAACCAAGTGCCACCTTTTCAGAAGCAATAACTTTCTAAATCAGTAACAACATGCTTTCTTGTATCCCGAGATGATGCAGCTAGCCCATCCACAGGAAAGCATGTGCTTTGAAGTGTTTTTCTAGCAGCAGTGATGGATGGTAAAAGTTGTCCCATGGGGATAGATGGCCAGTGACAGGTGCAAGACAACTGGCCAGAGTCAGCCATGCAATCTGACCACAGAACAAAGCAGAGCTCCTGCTTCCTACGAGAGGAAACCTGCACCCCTGCACCTTGGCCCCTAGGAGCCCCATTACTGACCTGGTCAAACATGCCATGGAAGATGCAAATATGAAGGCAAGAGTTCAGAAGGCAAATTTTCTGTCTATTGAATATTTATTTTTCTACAAATAAGGATTTGGAGCAACCTCACTGCACATCAATTAAGACAAGTCAATAGTAAAAAAAAAAAAAAAAAAAAAAAAAACTAAGCAAGGAGAAGGTTGCTATTCACTTTTATTTTGTTAAAAGTGTTTTTTGTGAATGTAATCATGAAAGTGTTATGGTTAGATGAAACATCTAATTAGTCTTCCTACATGACTTTTTCTCAAATACTGTATGTGAGTGTATCAGTATATCCACACATGAAAGAAACAGATGTGTATTGTTAGGAGTAAAATTACATGAAACGCTGTCAAAATCAGGAGCTTTGGTAGGAGTTTCTCCAACTATGAAGTTTATAAGAAATTAAAATGGATGAATGGGAGGGGGTGCTAAAATATAGATATCTGGAAAAAGCACATGACACTCCCCCAGTCTGCTTAACTATAAAATAAAGAGAGATCCATCTTACCAATAAGTATTCATTTAGGGAATTACAAAAGTTAGGTTCCTTTCATTACTTTTAGAAAAGTTTTCACCAATTTACACTGAGAGTCAGTATCTTCCTCCCCTTCCCCACCCCCCAATAAAAGATGGAAGTTTCTCTCTATTCCCCACCCAGCCCCCACAGCAGCTTTTCACAGGAGCAATCATGGTTCACTGCAGCTTGGAACTCCTAGACTCAAACAATCCTGCCTTAGCCTCTCAAGTAGCTGGAACTACAGGTATGTGCCACCATGCCTGGCCTCCTGTATTTAATTTTTAATTTTTGTAGGCATATATATTTATGGGTTACATGAGTTACTTTGATAAAAGCATGCAGTGTGTAATAATCACATTGGGGTAAATGGGGAATCCATCACCTCAAGCATTTATTCTTTGTGTTACAAACAATCCAATTATGCTCTTTCCATTATTTTAATATATACAGCTATGTTTTACTATAGTCATCCCATTGTGCTAGCAAATACTAGGTCTTATTCGTTCTATTTTTTGTACCCATTAACCATCTCCACTTCTCTTGCACCCTTCTTTCCTCTACTTTTAATTCTTATAATCACATGAAAGAAGAGAGAGCTGTTCAAAATTTCTCCAGTCCTGTCTGCAGAACGAACTACATAAATGCTTTAGACCCTCTTGGGGTTTGAAGACTTAATGATTCTACAATTCAGTAAACACAGAAACAGAAGAGGCTCTCAGAGACACTGCAACACTTAATTAAACAACCATATCCCATCTTATGCAAAGTGAAAAATTTTATACCTAGTGACCTTGTGTGCACCCAATCCCTTTGACTGTAGTGTCTAATTCACCAGAAGAGGAAAAAAAGGAGGAAAAGATATTCAAAAGTATCTGAAATTCGAAATAGGTATCAAATTTACACTGCACAGTTTCCTTAAATTTTTGATAAAATAAAAACAGTACCTAACTTAATCCTCACTAACCTGAGACAGGTACTGTGATAGAGATTTTACTGGAAAAGCTAAAAATTAGATATATTACACACAGTCATTGCTTAAAGTCTTAAGCTAGTGAGTGACAGAGGCCAAACAGTACAAAATTAGAATGAGTAGAGGGAGAACGACAAACTTTCAACTGTTTTCCATGACAACACTTATTTCTACACCCTGATTTTTTTCATTTATTCATTCCAGAAATATCTGTTACTATCATATACCAACTATAGTTGGCTTCCTAGTCAGAAAAGAAAGAACAAGGGATGAATTATTGCTCATGCACAAAAGTCTCATGGTCACAATTTTAGCAGAACCTATTTAAAACTTGAAGTAAAATACACCTGCATGCTGTTTTAGCAAATAAAGATTAGTCCTTTAAACCAGAATGTATTTAAAGTGAGATCTAGTCTTTGGTCTAGATCTCTTTTCATTAAAAATGTTTCATGGATAAACCAAAAAAGAAATATGTCTTAATTTTCTGAAAATGTTCTGGTGACTTAATGACAATGACAGGAATAGAATTCTAGATACTATACTCTTATCTTGTTTTTAAAATATGTCATATTCCCTCTTACTTCTATACCCAGTTAATCTTTTCTTCACATAAAGGCCCTGGTACTGACCACTATTTTCAGTGATCCTATTCAGATCCTTGAAGGTGATATGACCGGCAATCCCAGCATCCCCAAAAGTGAACAGATGAGGCCACAAACCAAAGAGGCGTTCTTAACATGTTAAAAAAAAATTCTACTCAAGTCGTGAGAAAAACATTTCCTATTGGCAGCCAGAAATACAATGGCCTACAAGCAATCTAGTTCACAGCAACTTTATTTTAAATAATACATTATGAAATATTATAAAAAGTGGCTTGTTTCCAAATGGAAAGCACATAAAAGGAAAAACCTGACAACTTCTTTATTCTTCAAAGACATTAACACTTAAAGTCAGACATTCACTGGATCAATTCCAAAGAAAATTTATTAAGTTATAGCATTATTTTAAGGGATAATAACCAAGATTAAACATGCCAATCCTTCCACTGATTTCTGACTATGCTTCAGATAGTTTAACCCCTTTTAAGAATTTTCTTGCTTTAATTAGTTCAAAAGCCAGGAGTGCAACACTCTCTTACTACCAGAGGAATTTATATACTGCTTGAAACTGAAAGATTTTTCAGCAGTATCTGATTTATACACACACATACACATGCCCAAGAAAGTAGGTATCTTTGGTAAGACATTAGAATAAACGAGTACTTTATGTAAGTAGAATCAATTTCTATTGGAATTAAATATTACTTCTTAAAGCAATGCTATACTCTGATTTCCTCCTGAGTAACTTCTATTTGTTTGTCTTTCTAAGGGAAGCCAAGCTCCACCAAGATATTCAACCCTCCAATGCTGATGGCACTCTTCCTGTTGCTTACAAGCCTCTCTTGGCTCTCTCTCCCCTCCTTCTCCCACTGGTAAAATCCTACCAATTGTTTAAGCCTTGCTCAACTCTACCTTCTTAGGCTGTCTTGCACAATCTCACCAATTGAAATCCATTGTTCCATCTACATCACACTCGGATTTTTCTGATTTACAACCAACTATCCTGTATCATGCCTTACATTCTTGTTATCCAGGTAGGTATATGCTTCTCCCAAGCAGAGTATCTTGGATTCCCAACAAAGGTTTGCTGACTTGAACTAAAGGATGACTTTTTTTTTTTTTTTTTTTTTTTTTTTTTTTTTTTTTAGATGGAGTCTTGCTCTCTCGCATAGGCTGGAGTGCAGTAGCGCAATCTTGGCTCACTGCAACCTCCGCCGCCTGGGTTCAAGCAATTATCCTGCCTCAGCCTCCCGAGTATGTGGGACTACAGGCACGTGCCACCACGCCTGGCTAGTTTTTTGTATTTTTTTTTAGTAGAGACAGGGTTTTACCATGTTGGTCAGGATGGTCTTGATCTCCTGACCTTGTAATCCATCCATCTTGGCCTCCCACAAAGTGTTGGGATTACAGGCGTGAGCTACCGCACCCAGCCAGGATGACATTTTGAATGTTAAAATTGAAGTTAAGTATAGTCACAAACACAATCTAATTTAAACTCAGTTAACAGTATCTATCTGTGAAACAGACATCCTATTATCCTCACTCTAGAGGCAAGAAAATTCAGAATCAGAACATTTTGGTGAATTATCCTAGGAATGAAAACTCTTGGACAACAGAACCAGGATTTAAATGCAGGTCTGGGTTCCAAGCCTTGCATAGTCCTCTGCAGCTGCCTTTTGAGATATGAAATGGTATCCACCACCTAGATTTTATCTGTACTGGAACATCTTCAAAATTACCAAATATCCTAATCTGTAAGCCATTTTTACTCACATTCTTTCTATGAATGATATCAAATGACAACAGCCTATCATAAAAGAAAAATTATCCTAAAATCAGAGGGAACTAAGGATACAAGAAAAACTTCCTTAAGTTATGTAACGTTCTACACCTACATTCTTTGAATATAAATTAAATATTCACTACATTAGAATATCATGTTCTCATTATTCATAAATTCCAGTCTCTTAAAAAGGCAAAATAATCACAGAATTTTGTCTAGACTCTTCATATTGGGAAGAACTTCTAAGAACACCTAGTCCTACTCACTATTTCACAGATGAGGAAACCAGGCCCAGAAAGACTCTATATCCTCAAGGTCAGATGATTATTCAATGAAGGCCAGGGTAAGAAGCTTGCCTCTTAACTCCCAGCTTAATAACTGTATCCAGTATACAGGTGAAACTGCATACGAAAATTCTGGAGAACACAGAAAAAATAACAACTGTTAATTATATATGTCAATGTATAAAAGAACCTCCTGGATGCTTTGACCTCAGTCTAATAACCTAAATTTTCATTTGTGTGAGGAAACTGAGGCAAAGGAGCCAATATTTTACCGAAGTTTTAAAATTATTTTCAATCAGTTCAATGAAAATCCCCCTAAAATTAAAAACATATGAGACTACTGAAAAATTCATCCCAGTAACTGGTCGAGCAGCCTGGTAGAAGCAGGCTCCCTATCTCTGGTTAATCACCTATGCTTTCTAAGGTTCGAACCCCTGCATCTCCCAAAAACACTGACACGAAATCTGATTATAAACAAAACACCCTCTACTTTTCATTGTATCTGAAAACAGACAAATATCCTTGTATTTACATCTAGTGAGATTCCCTTCTTAAAAGAAAACAAAGATTAATGAGTGAAATGAAAAAGTAAATACGTTGTCACATGTCTACTGTATAAAATAATTTTAATGGAGTGCAGAGTGCAGTGGGGTGAAGACAATAAATAAAATCTTAGTTTGATGTGTTGAAATAATAATTACAATACACATTTAATTTCTACTTAGACCTAGAAGCTTCCTCATATAAAATTAATCAATAAAACTGCAAAATTGGCTGGATGCAGTGGCTCACGCCTGTAACCTCACCACTTTGGGAGGCCGAGGTGGGTGGATCACTTGAGGTAGGTAGTTCGAAACCAGCCTGGCCAACATGGTGAAACCTCATCTCTACTAAAAATACAAAAATTAGCCAGGCGTGGTGGTAGGCGCCTATAATCCCAGCTACTCAGGAGGCTGAGGCAGGAGAATTGCTTGAACCCGGGAGGTGGAGGTTGCAGTGAGCCGAGATTGCACCACTGCACTCTGGCCTGGGAGACAGAGTAATACCCTATCACCGAAAATAAAAAAAAAAAAAAAAAAAAGAAACCTGCAAAAATTTAAAGTATTTGACAAGATGATATTTATATTAAAAATTTTAAATATTATTTGACAAGATGGTATTTATATCAAAAAGTATCTACTGATTTCTGACACATCTCTTTTTTGTGAGAGGCACGTCATTTTAATAATGCAGATCTTTGGTATTTCGCTCATCTATTTTAATATGCACAGCAAATAATTCTTTCAAAAATACAAAATTTCCAAGCCTTTTATTGAATAAATAAAAGTTTCAAAAGAGACACACCCTGCGGCTGAAAAGCGGAACACACCCTTCCCTGTGCCTCTTTTCAACTCAGTTGCAGCCACACTAATTCCAACACAAGGGGAGGCAAGTTACTAATGTCAGAAATAACACAGGTGCATTAAAAATAAAATCTAAGACCAAAATATTCTAAGATCACTATAAGTAAAACCAAGATAATATCTCTAAAATTAACAAAAGAGAATTAGGAAGTCACCAATACAAAATCAATTTTTAAAGTAGCATGGTATTAACACATATTCTGAATTCAACTCAGTTCTCATTCCACTTTTCTACTTCAGTCCTTTACATTGGTCATGAAAGGACATAGCTCTTTTAAAATTTAAGAATAATAACGTTATTCTGCTTATTTTAAAAGAAATCTATTCAAGGTCAGGAGTAAGGCAAAAAAAAAAAAAAGAAAAAAGAAAAAAGAAAAAAAGAAAAAACCATGACAACTGGGCATTTTAACCACAACAGTTTTTCTCTCTTTCCAGAGATGAAACTCTTTGGTGTAGAAGGAGAAAGTAAATAAAAGGAAGGAAGAACTGTAATTCTTGAGCCCGTGCCAGTTTACAGTATTTAAAAAAAAGAATCTGCGCCACAGCTTGGCAGTTGGCCATATTTACAGTAAGCTATCTAGTGTTTTGCCCAACAGGAAGAACAAAGGGCTCAGTGTAGTGCTGCTGGTTTTGTGTGTTTCAAATACTGTAGAAAGAAAGAAGGAATGTAGCCCCACATGCAATAGACCCTTTCCTTTTTACATTTCTCTGTCCTCAATGACTCAAAATATGGCCAAACGAGTCTGTAAAAGGGTAAGAGAGAGCTCCCAGAGTTTTAGCTTAAACTTTCAGTAATCATTTATTTTACTTATAAAAATGCAACCTATCTATTAATTTAGTTTTAACTTTAGAATTTCAAAAGCTTAAGCATGATGTTTGGCAGTACAGGTAGTTCTGCTGTCCAAGGCCAGCTAAACCTGAAACAAAAGCTTTAAATAAAATTTTCTTGGTCAGATTTAATACATATCCTTATATTATTAGAAATTTTTAAAAATAGACTAAATAACAGAAAAATTATATTAGAGAGTGAATCAGTATTTTAATATAGGGTATTACCAATTTATTTTCAGTAATGAAAACTTATAGTTTTATAACCAACATA
>NW_012112142.1:4639773-4708503 GCF_000951035.1 Colobus angolensis palliatus | reverse complement strand
GGGGTAACATACTTGCTTAGGTCAAACTTTTTAAATCTTAACTACCAATATAAAAGACAACATATTCCTAATTTAACTTTTAGTTTTTTCACTGACATTTTATTCTGGTAGGGAAGGAAGACAAAAGAAAGGTAAATAAGTATGATGCACAGATTATTGGCTAGTGATTGTTGCTAAAGAGAAAAAATAAACGAGGAATGAGGGGATGTGATTTCGGGCAGGAAAAAGAGTATAAAATTTTAGATAAGAGTTCAAGGAAAGTGTCTTGGGAGGTGATTGTGGCATCCACGCCTGCATGGTATGAGGGCACTAGCCTGTGACTATTATGGAGAAGAGTACTTAACGATGGCGTTTCCTATGGAATAAATGTCTTCTCAATTATTGTGAAGCTCTTCCCAAAAGTGGGGGACAGCAAAGAGAATTTTATTTAAAAATAGATGCTGTCCACAAACAGACAAGGAATTGGTTCACTGGCAGAGGGGGCAAACAGCTGGCAAGAATGTAAAAGAAAAAAGGTAAGGAAAAAGCAGATGAATTGGTGAGAAGCAGCAAAGCATCAGGTAGCTGGGAAATGATGCAAAGAAAAAAGGTTTTGAGGTAGTGTCCTATATCATAGTAACAATCACAATAACAGCAGGACAGTGAACATTTGTAAAGAGTAGATAAACTCTTACAGCCCAGAAGAGGCATTTATGGGAGCTTGAATACTAAGCAGAGGAATCACTAAGGCAATGTCAGATACTTCTACAGTAGAGTAGTTTCCTGAGACTTTATTTCTGTTCTGTTTTCATCATTTTGTTCCTTGTCTTTGGTGGCAGATGGAGAAGAGATCTTCTCTGGGATATAAAAATTAGGGCCTCCCAGTTCCCAGGTGATAGCAGAACCTGAGAAAGAAATGGGTGTGTGGTACAAAGGAAGACCGGGCAAGCATGGCATGGAAGCCTTAGTGTCAATGCAAAGGGTAATCCAGAGTTAGAAAACACATGTGCCAGATATATAGGGAGAGAAGTGTAAACTCAAAGCCAGAGGGACCTCACCAAATGTTCCACTCTGATTAATTATCAGTTCCTTCACATGGGCCGTGGAGGTTGTTATAGGAATACCAAAGAGTATGAACCAGGAAGATTCATATTCCCTACAATCTGGTTGCTGGGGTCTGGTGGGGTGGGGGGTGTCTTAAGAAAGAAAAAGTAATTGAAAGACAGCAATAAGAAAATGCTCCTACCCATCAGACTAGCAAAAAATTAAATTCATTAATAACATTGTTAGCAAGAATGTGAAATGAGGAAGACTCATACACTTCTGGTAGGACTGTCAGTTGCAGAAGAACTGGGCAAGAGAGTATAAAACAATGAAGATACACACCCCACCCCACCCCCACCAAAAAAAAATATACATACCCTGTACTGAATTGGTCTGGATATGGGTCCCCAACCAAATCTCATGCTGAATTGTAATCTCCAATGTTGGAGGTGGGGCCTAGTGGGAGGTGACTGGATCATGGGGGTAGAACCCTCATGAATGGTTTAGCACCATCCCTTTGGTGCTGTTCTCCTGATAGCATTCTCGGGACATCTGTTTGTTTAAAAGTGTGTGGCACCTCCCCTGTCTCTTTCTTCCTCATACTTCAGCCACGTAAGACATGCCTGCTTCTCCCTTCACCTTCTGCTATGATGGTAAGATGCCTGAGGCCTCCCCAGAAGCTGGGCAAATGCTGTCATGTTTCCTATACAGCCTGCAGAACCATCAGCCAATTAAACCTCTTTTCTTTATAAATTGCCTAGTCTCAGGCATTTCTTTATAGCAGTGTGAGAACAGACTAATACACTAGAGAAAGTTTTTATCTTTGTACATGGGAATATAAAAAAGTATACATTACACTATGATTTAGAATAAAGGTTACAAAGAATTTTCATCAAAAGAAACAAAATTGTGTTCAAATAATAGAATATTATATAGCAACGAAAACGAATTCACTAAGTCAACCTGTACCAGCAAAAACCTCAGAAGAAGGAAGAGCAAACAAAGCAAGTTACAACAGAGCATACAATATGACATATGAAGATTAAAAACTAGAAGACAACACTAGTGAGAGATTAAGCACTACTAAAAAAGGACTGGAAATTAAAATTGATCTCATAATTTAATTATGTGTCTAAATTTAACTCTCTAGAAAATCTAGATCTCTTTCAGAGTGAGAATATTGTTATCTTAAGATAATTTTTTAAACAATTCAATTTAGGGACGTAAATCAAGTATTTTTTTTTAAATACCAGAAATGCTCAAATTGAAGTAGTTAGAAATTCATCAGTGAATCCTGTCAGGCATATAGCTAGCTGCTCCCATACCTCCCCAGTAGGATGAGAGGGAAGGATTCAAACCATGGTGTGCAAATGGGTCAGAGCAGAACTGCACAGCAGAACGGCAATGTGCACAGTAAGTTCACCCTCCCTTCCCAGAGTCCCACCGGGGAGACAAGCCAGGCTATATCTGAAAAGAGAATCAAGGTTGTGGAGAAGCACCAACATGGCATCAGGAGATTTTCTAAGCTGAATTTCGAAAGGGGTCTAAGGAACCATTGATTTGTAAAAGTAAGCTTCTATTCAGAAACAGGAGTTGACAAGAGGTAATAGGCCAATTTTGAAATGAGAGAAAAACAAAATTGCATCATATTCTCTCATATTAGCTAATAAATATGCATCTTCCATTTTCTAATGATGCCAATGATAAAGAGAAAGATGAGATGCAGTAAAAGGTTCAAACCATAATTAGAAAATATATTTTCAAAGCTTAACGATAAGAAGCAGCAGGATAACATTAAACCTGGCCTCTGCTCTTGTTCTTCCTCACAGATGCTCACCTTATTAAGTCCATATTTCAGTTCCAATACACTTTAATACCAACTAATCCTCTATCCCCACCTAATTTGGAAAACTAAAATTAAGGATTATATTAAAAAGTTCATAAAATAAATTTAAATGATTATTGCGTTATTCAAAAAGGTATAACGGAAAGTTAGGTATCTTTTAAGAAATGTAATTAGGGTAAATATAATGGCTGTAGTATTATAAACGCACATAGACTTTTTTGTTTTTTGTTGATATAATTCAGATACCATAATATTCCTGCCTTTAAAGTGTGCAATTCAGTGATTATCAGTATATTCACAAAGTTGTGGAACTATTTTTAAGAAACTATGCAGTACTTCACATAAATGGATTCAGACACTAGGTGGCCTTTTGTGCTTGGCTTCTTTCATCGGGTACGATGTTTTCAAGATTTATCCATGTTGTAGCCTGTATCAGTACTTCATTCACTTTTATGGCTCAATAATTTCCACTCTTACAGAGAAGACACATTGTGTGTATCCATTCATCGGGTGATAGACATTCAGGTTGTTTCCACCCTTGGGCTATTATGAACAATGCTGCTATGAACATTCATGTGCAAGTTCTTGTGTGAACCTATATTTTCAGCTCTCTTGCAATTGCTGGGTCATATGGGAATTCTATATTTAAACTTTTGAGGAACTGCCTATCATCCAAAGCTGTTGTCCATATTACATTCCCACCAGCAATGCATGAACGTTCTAATTTCACCACATCCTTACCAATACTTGTTACTGTCTCTTTGATTATACTCATCTTAGTGGGCGCGAAGTGGTACTTCAGTGGTCCTGACTTGCATCTCCCTATGACTGATGATGCTGAGCATCTTTTCAGCATGTAGATTTTTAGAAGCATAGTTTTTCTGTATAGTTTAGATTGACCTAACAAGTGCCATAACAATGATGAGTTTTTAAAACTCTTGTATAATTTTTCTTACATAATTAGACCTCATTAACAGACTTATATACAGCTAATGAGTATTTTGTGACCAAAAAACCACAATAAAAAATTAAATATACCCTGATATAAAATCTTATACACATATACTTATAATACACATATACTTTATCATACATTACTAAAAACTGTTAATCAAGAGAACATTAGAACTTTGGGAAGCTGAAGTGGGTAGACTGCTTGAGTTCAGGAGTTTGAGACCAGCCTGGGTAACACAGCAGGACCCTGTCTCTACAAAAAATACAAAAATTAGCCAGGTATGGTTGCACATGCCTGTAGTCCCAGCTATTCAGGAGGCTGAGGCAGGAGGATTGCTTGAGCCCAGGAGACAGAGGTTGCAGTGTGCTGAGATCACACCACTGCACTCCAGCCTGGGTGCTAGAGTGAGATCCTGTCTCAAAAGAAAAAAAAAAAAAAAAAAAAGGAAGAACATTAGGATAAGAATAAAATCTGGAAAAAACAGTTCAATATCTTATGGCAAAAGTAGTAAATGGTGGTAAGTGAGCTAGCCCTGTCATTCAAATGCCATATATTGTTTCTCTAGTAAAATGCACTGATGCTAATCACTGTTTCCTCACTTGTTAAAGTTTCTACATGCTTTAAAATCTACTTTCGTGACCTTTCTACTTGCTAGACCAAAATAAAACATTAACTTGAATTATATTCAGAAACATTTCATTATTAATTTAGATACTAGAAAATATACTTTCCCATATGACAAAATACATTACTGTCCACACCCATGATGAACAAGACATCTGTGCAATAAGAGTTCATATGGAGAGTAATCTTTAAAACATGGAAAATTCAATTAAAATGTTTCTATTTTTAAAAACACAAAATCAGAAATCAAAAGCTCAAAGTACTGCTTATGGCAACAGTAAATTCCTTCAGTCTAGGATCACTAACTCACTCAGGGTATGCTCGCTTTATCTAGTTTTTCCACTGAAAGTACCAAGCCCATTTGGTGAGCTCTGTTAACACTTGTGTGTATTTTTTACATGTTCTGGTCTAACCACCCCAATATACCTTCACCCTCTATACATCTGTTCATGCAAGTTTCCCTGCCTAGAATTTTACTTTCTCCAGTTTTCTTTTCCCACATCACTGTCATCTACCTAGATCTAATACAAACCCCCTATTTTATATAAACCTGGTCCTGACCATTCCCTCCACCCATTAGACACAGCATAGATCAGTGTAGGTAATTAAATTCACTGATATGTAAAAGAAGCTTGATTCTGAAGAATCAAGCACAACCCTCAGGCTTCCAGCATGGCTGACTGAGTACAAGGCCAAGCCCTTCTACATAAGCCTTTATGAAGTTAAAAGTCAAGTCAAAGAGAACAATCTCCAAATTAGAAGGCAGAAAAGTAGTGGCAGTCCTCTCTAGGATCTCTAATGAGTTAGTTATTATTTATTCATTCACTCATTCAACATTTATTTCACCTCATCCTCAGTGCCAGACCCTGAACTAGGTGCTAAGGATAAAAATAAGAAGATGGTCCATGCACTTAATATCTAATATTAATCAAGCACTTACTATGTAACAGCTGTTCCACATGCACATTAATTTTAATCTTCACAACAAGACCCTAATGCTATGGTACTTGTCCAAGCTCACAAAACCAACCAGTAAGCAAGCCTAATCTGAACACAGATCTGTTCAGCTCCAAAGCCACTGAACCACAATGCTACAAGTAACTCAATGGGAGTTAAGAAAGGTATAAAACAGGTATTTTATAAATGTAATAACTGTGTGCTTATAACACATAAAATTAATGTCTATAATTTCCATGACATCATACATTTAAAGGGCTAGTCTGGGTATTTTAATTAATAACATCTTTTCTTTAAAAATGCTATATATAGCAGTAATCAACTTAATACTGAGTTTTACAACACTATCTATGTGTAGGTTACCTACTGTCAACTAAGAGATCTGTTTTGGAGAAAAGAGTAAAGTAAAAGTCACTTTGAGTAATATTAAAAGGAGGAAACAGGATCTCACAAAGAAAGCTGAGTTACAAATAAAGCAGTAGAATGGTACTATCCCTTCTCTCCAACAACAAAAAAGATCTGCTACCACCTCAATCCTTAAAAAACGTAAATGGCTAATGCCTCAATTTCATCAGAGAAAATACTGAAAATAAAATCCAGTTTGTAACTATAAATAAATATAATTTATCCTAAGTGTAAATAAGTCCTCTAAATTAGATAAAAACAGTCAAAATAATCTCAAAATTAACCTGAAAAAAATAAAATGTTCACAACTTGATATCTTAATGTATGACATGTAGAATAGCATGAAATGTCATCATAGTACATGTTTCATTACACTACATAAAAAGTAGCTATAACAGGATTTAAAGCTGCAAGAATGATTTTTTAGAATTTTCCTTTCCGAGCTGGAAAAAATCAAGCATCAGGCATCAAGAAGAAATAAGTCTACAGTATTGAGGTGTTTTACATTTATATAAAATCAAGACAATTTACTTTATGTGTTTCCTATGCTCCAGTTTGTAGTACCCTAGAAATCTGGTAGATTTTTGCTTCTGTTGGAGAGATTTCATACTTTTGCCCTTGGTTTAAAATTACGGGCTTTTAATACTTTGAATATACTGTATCTGAAATCAAACATGAAACCTTTGCTGCAATTTTATGAAGTTTTATAAATGTTAAACAACAGCTGTTTGAGTAGGAATTCACCATACCAAAATGTTAAACTAGCATTACCAGTACAAGTGGTCTAAGTTTACAACTTTAACACTATAATCCAAGGACACAGTTTAACTTCATAGGATCTATAAATAAGCACTTTTTGGACGGGCGCAGTGGCTCACAACTGTAATCCCAGCACTTTGGGAGGCCAAGGAGGGCGGATCACGGGGTCAGGAGCTCGAGACCAGCCTGGCCAACACGGTGAAATCCCGTCTCTACTAAAAATACAAAAATAAGTTGGACATAGTGACGTGTGCCTATAATCCCTGCTACTCTGGAGGCTGAGGCAGGAGAATTGCCTGAATCCGGGAGGTGGAGGTTGCAGTGAGCTGAGATCGTGCCACTGCACTCCAGCCTACATGGCACAGCGAGATTCTGTCTCAGAAGAAAAAAAAAAAAAAAAAAAGCACCTTTTAAAATTGGATAGCAGCAATAAGGAACTACGCATTTGGTCAAATAACGGGGTTTTTGTTGGTTTGTAAGAACCCAGATTCACTGGCAATTACCAGGAAGAAAAAATAATGGATTTTATATAGACTCTGCTTGGCATCTAGTTTTCTACATATTCAAAATAGAATTTAAATGATCATTTATAATATATGATTCATATTTGCTATTACCAAAAATATTTTTAAAGCACAAATATTTCCTATACAGTAATAGGAACTAAAATTTTCTTCAATTTAAAATTGATAATTTTCAAATTATCAATATGAGAATACTTAGTAGTAATTTTATTTCTTATTCTTATATATGTCTCATATAGTCTTACATATGTCTTATTCTTATATATGTCTCATATAAATCTTACATAAAAGATTTATATATAAATCTTGCATATTTAACAGCATACTGGATTTTATTTGTCCAGAAGAGAGTATCATGAGAATTGTATTACCGCTTTATTTTCTCTAAGAGAAAACACTGAACAAAGACATACTATATATTACAAGCAACAAATACGAGTTTGTTTTTTTTTCCAAATTGTACACATAAAACTCACTAATACTATGCATATCAACACCATGTGGTTTTGAACTTAATACTCAAGTCTAGGATTCAGTACACATTCCAAACAAACAAGAAACTATATTTGCTAACTTTAATTCCCCAATATGACAGGTTCTTCTTACTCTGTTTAGTGAAAATCACAGATTTTTCCTATGCGTTTATCATTCTATAGCCAGATTGTTCTATTATCTGTCCTTCATAAAATACAATATAAATGGAAAAAAGTGAATTAAGTTAATAAAACATTGAATTATTGTTTACCGTATTTCTCTTCAATATCAACCATAAAAAACATCAGTAACTAGGCTTACTGAACCACTCTGCAATTCTAGGCCCTGCAGTAGCTGCAAAGGAAGACTGAATAGTAACAAAGGCTACATAACGAGGCCATCAGTACAAAACCTGTACAACTCTACTCATGGAAGAATGATCTTCCAGAATGCCATTTTCCTAAGAGTAGTAAGTAGGTCCTAAATCTTTCCATGTTCATTTTGTCCAAATGGACAATTGTTCCTCTGGTGTTTGTGGACCATCAGGAGTCAGCAGTCACTTAAGTATGCATATGACATGAGCTCAGAAATCAACATCACAGCTACAGAGATCTTCCTGTAGGACAGCAACAATGATACTGCCAAAGAGGGGCTCTGAGAAATAAAATACCATCCAAATGAATGAATAAATTCCCAGGAAAACAGACTTACCACATCACCATTATATAATAGGAAGAAACTCTATGCATCATGTAGGTCGTCTAAAATGCTTAGTGATCTCATTCTTACCATAACAAATTATCTGCCAGATAAGACCTTCAAGGTCAACCCTCGCAAAAATTAAAAAATAATGAAAATTTTATTCATCCCTGAGGCAGAGTTAGAATGTTTTAGTTTGAAGCAATGTGCTGTATATTTTATTAGCTATAACTTGCTTAATTATTCATTGCGACTCTTCTTATATTCCATACAGAAACCTCAGGTTGCTCAGATTTCTATCTGAAATCTTTTTTTCTTATTCAAGGGCAAATGCCTTAAGAGAACAAAATTTTTGTCCACCATTTTCAACTGAACACAAAGATATATCTGCTTAGAATGAAATATTAAATTAAAGCCTGAAAGAAAGTGCAAGGGAGAGAGGAAAGGGGGAAAAAGGGAGAGAAAGACAGATACACAATTTCATCATCCTAAATCAAGTCTGACAAGACTCTCCTCCTGTACCTCAGCTGCACATACTCCCCCATGCCACCTGCATCCCCCAGACACCCTCTGCAGCCCCCAGGACCTGCTGTAACCTCAAAGGTTGACCAAAGTATTTCTGGGGCAAGACCCCCACGTTCCTTTCCATCATTACTCAGGATCATCTGAATTGACACCACCACTGCCTCCTTGAGTTACTTTCAGGCACATTTTGCCACTAAAGATGGAGCAATTGTCATCGGTTTAACCATCTGCCTATTTCAGATATGCGGGTGTGCCAAAGGTGCTCTCTGCTGGAGGCACAGACAGGGATAAGGGGAGGACCCAAGGTGGTCCTGTACTGGAATGCCAGCACAAGTAAAGGAATGTCATTGGTGTGTGCAAGATGGAAACCACTCTAAATCCCTCCCCCTCGCAGTCCCCAGGAGAGGAGCTACTTTAACACTAGCAACAATGAACCTGGGAATAAACTCCCCTCACTTACATGAAATTGAGTACTTCTCTCCCCTCTCTCCACAGCTCTGAACGTGAGGGTTCAGAAAAGAAAATCCAACTTTAACACCAAAATTAACAGGGCCACTCCCTTGTGTGGTCACAGGTCTGAGCTGCAGGCAAGTCTCAAAGGGGTAACATTCCTGAAAACAAGCATACCTCAGCTTTCCATACAAATAACTAAGGCAAACAAGTAACCTGATGGTAATTTTTCATAAAAATGGCCACAAATAATATGGTTAACCAACTTCACATGTGGGGATGTCTAAAGAGAGCTGGATTTGGAGTCAAACTGAGTAAATTGTAAACAACAAACTCAGATAATCCGAAAGTCTTTCCCTTGGAGGGATTACAGTGATGAGTTCAGTGCCCTCATTTTATGCTGAAAGGAGGAAACCCATATGCCAAGAATGAAGCGATTTGTTCGGCAGAAGAAAGTCAGATATTGGCAGACCAGGTCAGGTCCCACGGTCGCCTAACTCAGGGTCTGCAAAATTTCTATTACACTATAAATTGCTGTAATTCAAGAATTCCCTGTGGTCAATTTCAAGAGAAAGGACTATAGAATATTAACTTCTTTTCACCCTTTGTTCCTAATAGTAGAGTTTTGTCTTGCTCTTAAATCAGAGAGAAAAAAATGTCATTCTCTAATACATGCCCTCTTACTAGACTTCGTCTCGGCCTCTCTACTCTGCAGTCTCTGGCACACAGGCACTGTGGGATGGACTCTTCAGCCTGTGCCTGTCTAGTCTAGTCCTAACCTCCTTTTTTCTTAGTGACTTAACCCAATTTTGTGCAGAGCAACATTTCTCAGCTAAGAAACTAAATATCTCAACCTCACTGCAGTTATGGATGGCAAAGAAACCTACTTCTGATCAATGTGACATAAACGGAAGTTACCAGCTGGAGATTCCGGGAAAGCTCTTTAAAGCAGATTTGACTTTTCTTTCCTGCAGAAAGCTTAAAGCAGGTTTTACTGGTTTGCACCTTTGACTTTTCACTGACTTTTACCTTCAAGGATCCTGGAGGTGCAGCAGCCAGTTTGCCACCATGAGGCAACAAGCATGAGGATGAGAGCTGAACAACCAAAAAGAAGGTTGAACAGAAAGTCAGAAAGAACCTCAGATCCAACGACATTACAAAGTTACCTGCCTGCCCTGGGCTGCCTTGCTCAACTAAACTAGAGAAAGGGAGACCTCTATTTGATTAAGCCACTTTAGCCTGAGTTTTCTGTTATATACAGCTGGAATTATTTTTGATGGATATATTTGTGTTAATGGATAATCCCCAAGAACAACAAAACCAAAAAGTCACTACTATATACTCTCGATTGTATGCTTCAAATTGTTTTGGTCACATGTTTACACCAAGCACTGACTGAATGCTAACTTATTTAAAGGAACATGACAAAATCACTGGAAGGGAGGGGGATCTGGAGGTGATAACAATATGTCTCACTGTAAAATACACTCATCTCAATGCATAAAATGTTAAAAATGGTTGTATCCTGAGCAAAGATACGGAAAATTATGTCAGTAACTGTGGTAATCCCTAAGAATTTAACAGTGATAGCATCATCCAATATATGAACTGGGCATGTTGTTTTCTCAGAAGGATATGTCTTTATTCTACACAACTGTGAATGTCTTAATTATGAAATTTGGAGCAAGCAGTATTTTACAGGTGGTACAAAGATCATCAAGGCAACCTGCTACCTATTCACCATCAAATATTTTGTGGCCAGAAACCTGGTCAGAATATGAACACATCACCAAAAATCTTGCCACTACACTGCATTTCTAATAAGTCAGTTTGTTTACAGTCACTCTTCAGATACCCAAGAATGCTGAACTGTCACTTCTTCCAGACACATTCCTCTCTATTCGTGTCTTGTTTGGAAATTCTAATAAGTTGAAACGAGAAAATGGCTTTGGAAAATAATTTACATGCTAGGGTAGCTTACTTTTTCCCTGAATATGAGGTAAGTCAATAAAAATCCAGTATTTTCTGGAAAACTATAATAAAGTACAGGCTGAACATCCTTCACCCAAAATGCCTGGAAAAGAAATGTTTTGGATTTTGCACTCTTTAAGATTTTGGAATATTTGCATCATACTTACTAGGTGAAAATCCTAAACCTGAAAATCTGAATGCAAAACACTCCAGTGAGCATTCCCCTTGGGCACGACACTGGTGCTCAAAAAGCTTTGGAGTTTGGAGCATTTCAGATCTCCTATTTTCAGATTAGAGATGCTCAACCTGTGTTGAGAAAATGCATCAGCCTTAGTCACTCTCCTAAATAATCAATTATGAACATTTTAATCTTCCAAAAGTATGTTTATATCACATCACATCACAAACGATATCAACCATTTAACAATTCTAACATATAAAATCAGACAGAACATTTTTAAAATGCTTAGAGATAATAAGTTGGGGAGACTATTAAACACTTATTATTCAGAACTAAACCAACCTATTTCTTAAAATTGTTATCATTTAGTCACTGTGATGCCCAAATACTAATAAAAGGGAAATAAGTGAGAAGACCCAGTAGGGGTGGCTGACAATTGGAAAGTACTGTTTAGTTGCAGGGCTTGCAGAAGACCCAGACGAGAACGTGTACTTTCCCTGCTCCTCTGCAGATCAGCCAACCTCACTTAGGGGACCTGGGTAACATCTATCCATAGCAAGCAGGTTGGAAAGGGGCACATTCTCTCATACACTTTGCCTTTGCAGGACACCCTACAGCCTGCTGGCTTACAGGAGAAAGCTTTGCCTGGCTACCAGATTATAACTAATTGTGCTAGGTATCAATATTGTAAAGACATATGTTATACCTCAATTAACTCAATGTTCAACTTAAAGGGCTATCTTTCATCTCAAATTTCCTCTTTCATCTACCAAGGCATTACACTTGGCTCTTCTTAAGAGTAAAGGAAAGCCTCTCTCAGCTACACAACCAGGTTTTCTGAAGGAATCCAACTTGTAATTAATGGCAGTGAGGAGCCTGGTCAGGCCCTGTGGAAAAAGCACGGCCCCAGGTTGAAAAAAACAATAATAATAAAAAGGGACTCACTGCAGAGAACTTGGCCTACCTGTGTAAGAATAGAAAGATGGCAGGTGCTTTGCCAGAATTCTATAGGACACAGGTAAAAGGTGTTCAGCTCAGGATTCACCAGGTAAGAGTTTCAAAGGTAAATGCACTATTTTCAAGACAGTAATTTGGAAAATTTACCTGTCTCTCCTCTTTCCAGTATATACAGTACTTAAAAACATACTGAATGTTTGGTACTTTTAGAAGTCTTCTTGTCCTTTGCTCGTTTCTTTCCTCATTTATCTCCTAGTATTACTTTCGTGGAGTGAGATGGGGCTTTCATCTCTTACTAGTTACAGGAAAAAGCCCTCATTAAGAGAAGATGCCAGTTTAATAAGGGAAGCTGTGTAGAATTTAAAAACTAAACTGTACCAAAAAGTACTTTTTTTGACCGATAAAAACATATCTTATATCTTCTATGCATTCCATAGGTGATTACACTGAGATTATCAAGTCTTACATACACATTGTTTCATTTAAATTTATAAAAGGCATTCTTTCGGTTACTGTAACAGAGCATTAAGGACAAAAATATTAATACTAAAGGCACAAAGAGAAACATGAATTGTGAAATCAAAATTCTAGAGAACATCAGACTATTGAAAAAATCTGACCTGTAATATTATGCCTTAACATTTAAAATCATTACATTTTATATACACAAGTTTAAGAGTGTGTAATACAATCGTTCATACTCTTTGTGGATTGATAGGAATATGGTAAAAGGATAAAACATAGACTGGAGAGGGACACACCAGAGCAGAGGTAACGTCTGGGCAAGGGGGGAAGGAAATATGATCAGGAACCCTTCAAGTGTAAGTTCCTTAAAAAAAAAAGTCTGCAGGAAATATGTAAAATGTTGACAATTATATCTGAGAGATAAATACATGAATGTTTGTTCCATTCTTCTCTAGTCTTTTCCAAACAGAAAAGTATCTTGGGGTGGAGTTACAATATTCTCAGGTGAAAACATGCCCAAATGGGATTTAGGGTTAGGTAAGAAGTGTGAGACGGTAGCAAGAATTCAAATGTTTTGGGAGGTGGCAGGCAGGAAAGGTATTCACAAGGGCCAAAGAGTAGTTCCAGAATCCCCTGAAAAGAGAGCAAGGTAGGGCTGCCTAGGGAAACAGTACACTACGGGCACTGTGTGAATGAAAAATACAACAAGGTTCTATTCAAGCAGTTGCTGTTTACTTGGTGATGTGTGACCCCAGAATTCAGCACTGTATATAGATCAGCTTACTATGAACCAAACAGGCATAAGATGGTTGATTTGTTGCATAAAATGAACCCTCAATCTTAAATACAGAGGAAACCACTAAAATAATGTTAGCAACAGCAATCCTGAACTCAGATTTTGACAGGCCCTCAAAATTGTTATAAAATACATGCTTACCTATAAAAGTAAAAAATTATGTCTGCTCATAATATGACTTAAGAGTGAAGTCGGGAATTTATTTTATCTGGTACACCACAGTAATTTGCTATAAAGCTTTATGAAACAGCTAAAATAATGTTACAGCCAGAAACCAATTGTTGTTAAAATGCATTCAGTTAAAATGGAAAATATAGGGAAATAAAACACTGTAATTGTCTCTCAACCCACATTGTATATTATGTTGCTAAATTATATACCATTATATTTTCTACATTTTAATATGCTTTCCCATAGAGGAATTGATACGTAAGGAAATGATTCTCTGCTTTTATTTCTGAAGACCTAAATAATATCCCACACATATTTATAAACCAAACAGGGTCTCAGCCTCTTATTAGATCCCAAAGCTTATAAAATCTGTTACACAAAACCATGACATGTAACAGTGCTTGAGTAACACAAATGGTTTTCTGTTCTACTTCTCACTTTGAGTCAGAATTGTACATCTCATACTTAAAGTGAGCTACAATAATATGAAAAAAGCAAGGTTTTCTTAATTTTGGAAAATCTTTTAACAGCATTTGTATAATTCTTACAAATACTGTCTTTGACCTTGATACTATTTTGTTTAACCTCATCTATCCATTGAACAGTTGGAGCATGTAAAGCAGAGATTTCTGCTCCCCAAAGAAAGGAAAGAAAGCCATGGCCTTGATCCGAATTTAGCAGAATATTGACAAATCACATACTAATAAGTAATATGTGTAGTATTTAAATAAAAGATCAAGGACAGGAGTGGTGGCTCACACCTGTAATCCCAGCACTTTGGGAGGCCGAGGCGGGTGGATCGCCTGACGTCAGGAGTTCGAGACCAGCCTGGCCAACATGGTGAAACCCTGTCTCTACTAAAAATACAAAAATTAGCCGGGCGTGGTGGTACACGCCTGTAATCCCAGCTACTCAGGAGGCTGAGGCTGGGGAATCACTTGAACCTGGGAGGCGGAGGTTGCAGTGAGCCAAGATCGGGCCACTGCACTCCAGCCTGGATGAGAGAACGAGACTCCATTGAAAAAAAAAAAAAAAGTCAAATGTCTCCTTCACTAGAAACTTAAGAATGTTTTTTTTTTTTTGAGATGGAGTCTCGCTCTGTCGCCCGGGCTGGAGTGCAGTGGCCGGATCTCAGCTCACTGCAAGCTCCACCTCCCGGGTTCATGCCATTCTCCTGCCTCAGCCTCCCGAGTAGCTGGGACTACAGGCACCCGCCACCTCGCCCGGCTAGTTTTTTGTATCTTTAGTAGAGACAGGGTTTCACCGTGTTAGCCAGGATGGTCTCGATCTCCTGACCTCATGATCCGCCCGTCTCGGCCTCCCAAAGTGCTGGGATTACAGGCTTGAGCCACGGCGTCCGGCCAAGAATGTTTTATATAATAAATTATTACAAGTAATAACGTAGTAAAAAAAAACCCTTTGGAGAAATAAAAACTTTACATATTTTAAGATGGTAAATAAATTTTTCAATACAAAATTAATACCTTATTACCAAGTGCTTGGTTTAAACAGAAAGCACCACACCTGAAATTTGGGGCAATATTTCAAAGACCTGAAAAGAATCTGGTCAGCCAAACGTACTGAATGTACACAGCTTCCAAAATATACTTAAGATCTGACAGGACAAATAGATGCATTTACCAGATATTAACAAAGAAGCTTGAATTAGAAAAGATAGACCATGAGTAGAAATTTTAAAGAAATTATTTAACAATCATTTCACACTATATTATCATTTCAGATGTTCTATGAATGTCCAAAAATATGAAATAGGAAAGATAATAATGTGCTTACCCCCCTTTCAAGGTTCAGACTTTACTGAATTCACTATAGGAAACCAAGTGTCTCTGAAATGTTTGCTGTAAGCAAGATTTAAGTTGTGTTTTCCCACTGCTTTCTAGAGCAGTGACTCTTAGGGCATTTGCAGTTCACTGTCACTTCTCTCACTGTACCTTTCTCCCGCTGCACTTGCTCTCACTGAGGGCAGGCATGCTCTGCTGGTCCCCAAGAGCTAGCTCAGCTCTTACTTACTGCTCTATGAATGTGTACTGAACACAGAGAGAGGACCGGCTACCAAGACTGAGAAGGCAGGTCAAGGAAACACGGTTCTTCCTAAAAAATCTCAGAGTTCAGGATATCTAAAAAACATAATTTTGACCATTGTAAAGTAAAAGTATTTTAGTAAAATAAAATAATACTGTAACAGAAGCTGCTTTCTGAGACACGTACATCTGCAAAAATATATGCATGTTTTCTGGTCCTTTTAAAGTAATGTAAGGCTTTCCTTTGGTTTTGTGGCGAACGATATACCTCCATAGCATCTTCCATAGGTAGTTAGCAGCTGCTAATGTTCACAGTTCTCTTTCATTTTTATAAATAGATCTTTCAGTAGGTAGAGATTCAGGTGCTGGTAAAAGGATCATTACTAAAATGTATTGTTTCCATACAAGTTTCCTACAAGTGGAAGATCCCTCAGGCTGTAATAAATGCTGAAGTTTTGTTTTTTTTGAAATATGGAGAAGGTAGAGTTTCAGGAGACAAAATTAGATTTCCCAGCAATTCACAAATTAATTTCCTTATCTTTGTTTCATCGCATACTTTCCTCACAGAGAAATTGGGAAGGGAAATGAAATAAATGTGAACGCACATGACATTTTTTAGTAGGGAAGTAAGTTTAAAGTACAGTCATTTTTCAAAGATTCACACTAGTCTGAGGGAACATTATCTTAAATCAGTGGTTCTTGATGACAGGTGTACATTAGAAACATGTGCAAAGCTTTGTGAAAATGCATACACCCAGACTGTGCTTACCAGCAAACAGAACTCCAAAGGTCTTGGGTAGAGCCTTGAAAAGAGCCATTTTAAAAACTTTGCAAATGATTCTGATTCACAGTCCTGAGTAACGAGGAGCTGTCACAGGGCTCAGATACCTTGGGAGCTGGATGGGAATCTTGCCCGAGTGAATAGGCAGTGGTGGGGATGGTGATGAACTAAAGAAGACACACCCCACCTAAAGGTGGCAGCCTACTTAGCTCCAGCTCCTCAGGGACACAGGGATGGAAGACCAGTATTACCAGGATTTCCATTCTGTTAAAAAGAAGAAATCAGGATTCAGCTTAATGTAAAACCTCCTGATGCTGAAATGTTGGGTTGTTTTTTAAACATGCCAATGATCACACTGAAGCATTCAGTTTGTGATCCCTGATCTAGAAAATCAACAATATTGAATAACTTTTGCTTCTTGACTGGAATACTCTGATGGTACGGAATAGTGGGGTGGCAGTTTTAAAACACATGGCCATAGAATTTTCAGCTCTCTCCATAAAGAGGAGGGATCTATTTCCCACCCCTTGTGTCTTAGCTGGCCTCGTGACTTATTTTGACCAGCAGGGCTGGGCAGCAGTGACACTGTGTGTGTCCAGAGACTGGGCCTCAAGGGGCATTGCAGCTCTCACCTTTCTACTCTTTGAATACTGCTGCTGCCATTTCAGGAAGCCTGGGCTAGGTTACTAAACAGTGAAAGAATGCAGAGGGAAACGGGCCTGCCTAACAAGTGCCCAGCACTGGGGCCCCCACCACATGAATGAGGCCATCTGAAACTCTCCAGCCCCAGTGAAGCCATCAGAGGACCAGAGTTGCCTGACTGAGCCCAGCTAAATCCAGAAAACTGTCCAGCCAAGCCCACCCAAAACTGCAGAATTACAAGCAAATCAATAGATGTTGCCTGAACCAATAACTCTGGAAAGTTTATTAAGCAGAAACAGAAAACCAATATAGAAATTGGTATCAGAAAGTACAGTACTGTCATAAAAAAAAAAAAAAAAAAACAGCTGGGCATGGTGACTCATGCCTATAATCCCAGGACTTTGGGAGGCTGAGGCAGCAGGAATGCTTGATCCCAAGAGTTCAACACTAGCCTGGGCAACATAACGTAACCACAACTCTACTCAAAAAAAAAAAGAAAAAGAGTGTGGTGGTACAGACCTGTAGTCCCAGCTACTCAGAAGGCTGAGGTGGGAGGATCACTTGAGCCTGGGAGATCAAGGTTGCAGTGAGCTGTAACTGCATCACTACACTTCGACCTCAGGGACAGAGCGAGACCCTCAAAAAATAAAAATTAAAAACAGGTAGCATCAGTTTTGGGACTGGGTACTACACAGAAGCAGGAAAAATTATAGAAAGATAATTAAAGACTGGGGAAAGAGCGGTTTATTGTGGTAAAATAATTGGTAACATTTGTGCCTGAGATTACTTGAAAGATGGAAATGAACTTACAGATCCGGCTAAGATTTCTAGATAGGATGCTGGAAATATAATATGGTTTCTACCTATGACAAAGGCATAGGTAGGAAAAAAAAGATCAACTAAAGAAAGAATTATTCAGTTTGCAAGCAGAATGTAGGTGGGGAAACAGTTCAGGATTTGGTGGGTTGGAAATAAACCTCTCTCTCATTCTCAAAGTTTTTAAAATGATACGTAACCAATGTGTGTGTTGGGATGGAGGAGGTGAGAGTAACAGTAGGAAAAAAACAGGGTATGTACTTACATACACACGTGTGTGTATGTGTGGAGAGAGGAAATGTTTTCCCACTAGTTACTTAAAAAATTGTTTTACATCAAAATAAATATGAATTCATACGTATAGACTCCAAATTGGCATTAATTTTTGAGAAACAATATACAACTTCAAAGAAATTTTTACTCTTGTGGCTTGTGGTTTAGGGCTCTGCCCCTAAATCCTCTGGAATAGGCACTTACTTGGGGCAGCAATGAGATAAGACACCTAGATGAATCCTCACTCTGGGTTTTGGAAAGTTGGTGGGGATCACAGCAACACGGAGTCACGGAGTTACAACTGTACCACAAGGGTTATCCTAACCTGAACTGATCCACCTCTCAAAAGGAAAGGACTGAAGCAAATGGCAGAAAAATTAAGTAAAATAGACTTCTGTGATTGAAGAAGATAATACCAAATACGTGTGCTAACGTGCTCATACACAGATACCAAGTCAGGCTCTTAAAGCTTATTTGCTCTCATTGTACATAATATTGAACTATACTCAATTAAATATTCCAAACTCATGACAGAACAAGAAGGTATGTTATGTTGAGCTATACAAGCCAGACAAGATAACAGCCCCAAAGCAGGAAGCAGTGACAGCAGTCTGGGGTTATTTATTATGATGGCAAAGAACGCTAAATATATCAGCTGATCCTAAGGGGCACCATATTTTGTCATAATGGTTTCATTCATTCAAGTAAAATGATTGACCATGTGTTGTGCTGGATGTGCCAGGAATTTAAAAATGTTAATCCTGCCCTCAGTGTACTTACAGACAGATAGAGGTGGAAGCTATACTTGGGACAAGGCATTCCACTATGCTTACAAAAGCAACTAAGCTCCTAGAGAGCTTAAAATAAACCATAGTGTGATCATTCATCAAGGAAAGGTTTTGGTCAGTACAATCTATTTAAGAAGACAGGAAAATGGGCAATTTATTTTAGACAGATTTCTATTCCAAATGTCTAAAACAAAATAGTCTTGAATTTTAAGCAAATGCTCAGCTCTCTGGAATAATCCCAACACCAAAGTTGTACTGAACATATCATATGCAATATTTCATGATACATCACATAAATATAAAGCAGCACATAAATTTCATATATAAACAGACTAAAAATTCATATGTTAGTACTTATGAGTAATAAAACTTGAAATAGTTGTGTTTTCCCTGGGGCAAAGTTTCTTCACTTTATCCATTAAAAGTTCAAGGCAATTTGAGAAAAATTTATATCCAACCATTCTGTACATGTCTAAATTACCCTCAACTTTTTATAACAAAGCACCTCTTGCTAACAAAGAGTTTAGAAAGGTAACTGAAGCTTTACTCGAATTTTTCAATTGCAAAAGCAATAAAGATTTATTTTCCTTCTATAGTCAACTAAATAAGCTGAGGAGAAGAGCTTCATTAAACTGTGAACAAGCACAACATTCATACCATGACTTGAGATGTTTTTCAACCTAAATAATAATATAGGGCCAAAAATGTATGGGTCCCTGAAGACAGGTTCCTAAAAAGTTTTGTTAATTCATTTAAAAATCACACAACAGACCATTTTAATGTATTCCGTGAAGTAAAATGATTAGCTAAAAACAATACACTCTAATAAACTCTGAATAATTCTAAAGCAATTCTGAAGTCATTTCATTAACTTTCTAAACTTTTCTTTACACAGTAAGTATATTATCAAAGGGAACTTGGTTCTCTCCAATACCTATTTCTGCATATAAAGGATAATTCAATTTATAGAAGTCGATGTTTCGCTCATTTTTCTCTTAAAGATCTAAGAACCCTTCTTTTTCATGGATTATAAGACTAAGTATTAAACATTAACTTGTACAAATATTCTCCAGAAAAATCAAAATTTGCCACAGGAACTCTATTGAAATTCGAAGTGTAAATAGCTACTTAGGCATTATACACCACGGATTACATACAACAGCTGCTTTCACTCTACATCTGTTCTAGGTTCCCATGATGGGAAATGTGGCCAGAAAAGACCAGCCCCCACAATTTCCCTGTGACCTGCTGTCTTGACCGCCAGGGAGGGCCCAGCAATCCTGAGGAGGAGAGTGGCCTCACTCCTGACACCACCAAGGCCTCAGTGCCTGGTGTGTAGACCTGGGTGAGCCATGGGCTTTCATCTTGGTTGTCCTTCAGGCAGCACTGTGCAGTGAAAATAGGAAAGCGTCTGGAGCCACAGTCCTAGGTTTTAATTCTAGCTCTAGTGCCTAAGAACTATGAGGCCTTTGGCCAGATAATCTCTGTGCTGTGGATAAAATACACAGAGCTGCCAATCTCTCAGACGGGAATCCTGCCAAAATGTATTATCACACCCTTAGCAAACACACACACAAAGTAACCAGAAGTCTTTCCTTATTGTTATTCTTCATTTTACTTGCTAGCATTCTCATAATTCATTAACAATTCTAATACAAAAAAACTCCTTTCCTTTACCTAATCCCCTAAGCACCTTATTTCTATTTTTTAATTGAAGGAATTCTTATAAATGTGAATTGTTCTTCTGCTCTAAACTGAGAGTGAGCAGCTCATCATACATACAGCTGGAGCTCAAAAGTGGAAACTGTCACCTAAACTTTCTTTTGGTTTTCAATAAACCCAAAATATCTGGGATACTGTATTCATTTCCTAGGGCTGACATAAAGTATCATACACACATTTATTTAGCGGCTTAAGACAACAGAAATTTGTTCTCATACAGTTCTGGAGGCCAGAAGTTCAAAATCCAGTTGTCTCTGAAACCCCTCTGAAGGCTCTGGGGGAGCCTTTCCTTGTCTCTTCCAGTTTCTGCTGGCTCCTCCCATTCCTTGGCTTAACTTCAGTCTCTGCCTCCATTGTCACATGGTTTCCCCCTGTGTTTCTCTATCTCAAATTTCCCTTTCCTTTCTCTTATAAAGACACCAGCTATTGGATTTAGAGCCTATCCTAAATTCAGGATTCCCTCATCCTAAGACCCTTCATTTAATTACATGTGCAAAAACCCTACTTCCAAATAAGGTCACATTCACAGATACCAGAGATTAGGACATCATCATATCTTTTTAGGAGATGCTACTTAATCCACTATAGGTGTTGCTCACAAAAGCTACATAATTAATTCTCTAAGAAGTTCAGGTTAACCTAGAATATTTTAACCCCAGGTTTGCCAATCAAGTAAGTATGAGAAATTGATGGCAGTACATTATTTTGATCAGTGTACCCTTACAATACCCAAGTAGATATATAAAATATCACTTCTGTGAAACCACTGGGGTGTAATTGTAGTATGTGTATTTCTATATAATGATCTTGAATTTGTATCTCACCTTAACTCACATTTTATAATCTAAGAAACTAAGGTATAAGTATCCCAAATTCATCCATGAGAAAACAGATTCAAAGGTAATTTTCCCAAGACCACACAGCACAGAATGGTGCTGAGGACAGAGTTCAAACTCCTGATTAACTTATTCAAAGATATTTACTGAATGCTCCGTATGTAAGACATATAAATATGTAAACATAACCGATCACCTCTGCCCTCATGGAGCTTACATTCTAGTAGAGACAAGAAGTTAAGAAATTCAAAATAATTACCAATTGTAATGCACTAAAAAAGAAATACACTGGGTAGTGAGATAAAGAGTAACGATTGTGTACCTGTGCGTGTGCATGTTTGTGTTTGAATGAGAGTGAGAGGTTCAGAGAGTGTGTTTGGGGAAGGCCTCTTAAGGAGTAATTGGTGAGCCATAGCCTGAGGAAGAGGCAAAGCAGTCATAAAAGACACTGGAAGAATATTCTAGGAAAAGAGAACAAGTGCTTATTTAGGATGGCACAGACAAGACTCTTTGTGAACTATGCCCTGGTTATCCCTCCAGGGTCATTTCTCACCATTCTGCCCAACTTCAACTCTTCAGCCATCCATTTAGCACTGCTTTGCATCCCTGGAAACAGTGGCCCACTCTTGCCTCTGGCCTTTGTGTTAACTGTCTCAGTAGGCCTGCTTGTATTCAGACTCCAGAGATTGCATTCTGCTTCCATATATAGTAAACATTCTCTACACTTGCATGAGTGTCATGATTGCATTAAAATGGCAACATAATATTCCACTGAATACTGTCATAATTTATAATTCACATACTTTTAAATAGTTAACATTATTTTTCAAAATAATATATAAATTATATATAATACACTACATATCAAATGACATGCATATAGTGTATTATATATAATTAAGAACATAATTTTTCAAAACACTATATAATGATAAAACAAATATCTTCATTATGGCAAACTTTTAATTCCTGGAAGGGTTATCTATACCAAATTTTCAAAATGAAATACTAAGAGAAAACAAAATAATTTTAACCTTAGTTTGGAAAATAAAAATTTTCAAGATTAGCATATTTCAAAAAATTTTTATACACCTTACATAAACAAACACTACTCTCCATCATAATAAAGTTTCTATATATATAGACACACACACAAACACGCATACACAAATACATATATATACAAACTCACCAATCACAGATACTAATATTTTAGGCATCCTTTCATGGCTTTTTATTCCTGATTAATAATCCTAAAAAGCTTACTTTATTTAAGCCCATGGACAATCAACCCAGATACGAGTGCTAACACACACTAGGTAAGAACTGTAAATATGGCACAGCTCACTGTGTGACTATTGGAATACAGATGCAAACTATAAACTTTTCTACTTTAGTGTCTTCCAAAAACATCAATGAACGGTGATTTAACAGTGATTTAGAATGTAGCTTCTTTCAACTTATCTTAATTTTTCAAGAAACTACTTGTATTTTAAGCCATATAACTTAAAATGTTTTATGTCTTTCTGTGTAAAGGAGAATTATACTGGCATTTGTCAGAAACTGACACTTTTTCAAGCATCAAGGAATTCTTTATAGCCCAATAGTCCTGGGATTTGATTAGATGCCCAGGTCTGCTTTTTTCACATTCTTAAGGCAAATACCAAAAATTCAAAAACCTTCAAGGGCTGAGCTAGCAGTGTACCTACGTGAAGTGGGGAGCTGGGTTGGAAACACAGTTAGACTATTCTCTAGACTGCCTTCTACTTATAGTAATGTATACTAATAGTTGTGACTTGGGAAGTAGACATTTGCTCTATTTAAAACCTAACAAAGTCAGAAAGCCACTCTTGATTGTTTGCTCTCGGAGACTGTTCCCAATCCATAAGAGAGTAAGAGAGATCTAATCCTATATTTTCATACATAAATAGAGCTTACATTATTTTTAAAGACTGCAGCCAGGCGCGGTGGCACATGCCTATAATCCTAGCACTTTGGGAGGCCGAGGCAGGTGGATCACGAGGTCAGGAGTTCGAGATCAGTGTAGCCAACACAGTGAAACCCCGTCTCTACTAAAAATGCAAAAATCAGCCAGGTATGGTGGTGCACGCCTGTAGTACCAGTTACTCGGGAAAATAGGAAGAAGAATTGCTTGAACCTGGAGGTGGAGGTTGTGGTGAGCTGAGATCCATGCCACTGCATTCTAGCCTGGGCAACTGAGTGAGACTCCATCTCAAAAAAGAGACTGCTTTGGTGTAGAAATGCAAGATAAATTTGCTTTAGCAATTACACAGAATTTTGGGTCCCTTTATTCTGTGATTTGGGGAATCTCCATCCCATAACATTATGTTGCATACCTTAAATATATAGAATTATATTTTATACATTTAATGTGAATGTCTAATAATCACATTTTATTATCTGCCAAGTAGTATTTACTGAGCTACTAATAACAACATCAAACACAGTGAATATTCACTATGTTCCATGTGCTGGTCAGATGTTTTACACATTACTTCATTTAATTCCCACAACAAATTCACCAAGTAGGCATTATAATCACCATGGTGGCAACACACTGGTGAGACTCACGGTATACCCACCATGTGAACCAACTAGATGAGAAAATACATCTGTCTTCTTCATTGCATCTACTATGAGGAATCATCCTCACATGGTGCTTACGATCTGATGCATAAGAATGA
Organism: Colobus angolensis palliatus; assembly: GCF_000951035.1. Classification (NCBI taxonomy): domain Eukaryota; kingdom Metazoa; phylum Chordata; class Mammalia; order Primates; family Cercopithecidae; genus Colobus; species Colobus angolensis. The sequence continues at coordinate 4,684,116 of NW_012112142.1, read as the reverse complement.
CAGAGGCTGCTAGGAGAATATCCATTCTCCTGTCTCCCTACTAGCAGAAGGTCTATTTTGTTCAGGGTGGCAATGTGCTAAAACACTACATTTCCCAGCTTCCCTCGGAGCTAGAGGTGGTCATATCACACAGTTTTGGTCTAAATGATGCAAGCAGGAGCTTACTAAAGACGTCTGATAAAGCTGTATTTCTTAAAATAGACACCATCCTTTTTTCCATGCCTCCTTTTTCCCTCCTAATGTTTGGGACTAGGAGGAAAAGGCCTAAGAGATCACAAAGACTCGGAAAAGGCCAAAGAGATTACAAAGACTCAGCCCTGATGCTCTTGAGCTTCTAAACCTGTGCCAGCAACCAACTTTTCATAAGTCAAAACCAAATAATCCTAAATCATGATTAAGCCACTCTAGGTCTCTGTTACAGTCTGAGCTAGGTCCTAAATGGTATGGGGTAACTGCAAATACTTTAAAGAGCTAAATTAAGCAGAAGAATTGTGGTACATGATCTTCAGTATGGAAGTACCCAGGTTGTAGGTTCCACAATGGGGCTCTGGTGTCAGGTCATGTACAGGTTTTTAATCTTAGCCCAATAGTGTGGTCAGTGTTATATTACAGTAACAAGCCTCATGGACAGGAGACAGACATAACAATTATCTTCTAGGCTTTGAATTCTTAACAATAAACTGCCAGATCAAATTATGTTTCAGTAATTATTCTGAACTAGGAAAAACTGGAAGTAGGGGAAGGAAGAGAAGCTAATCAAGGTGAAGCACTGGACCAAAGACACTCAATATTTAATAAATAAAACATTAGCAACTACATCTGTACTGTAGGCAGAGGATATAATGAAATATCTGACCAGGATATGTCTTGTTATATTCAAATCAAGCTGGTATTTACTGAGTTTCAGGTTTATTGTAAGACATAATTTCACACAAAGTATCTGGGAGTGAAGCACTTCAGAGACTGATGTAGAGACTGATGAAGAGTCACTGGGCTCCTCTTGGGTATAAATTGCTAAATTTACAGTTAGAACATGTCTTCAATATTTATATTAGTTTTGTATATGAATACAACAATTGCTATATAAGTCCTTGAGGTAAGGAACTTCAATATCTTCATTTCAATATCTCTAGTACCTATGTAGCAAATGACAGCCATTCAATAAATATTATATGAGGCAAGAAATGCCTCAATTTTATTTAAGTTTTCAGCATTAAAACATACACACACATGGAAAACAAAACAAGTTTAAAAGGCACTCCCGCCTGACATGAAAATAAGTCCAAAATATATTATTAAATTTAAAATGGCAAGCTGTAAACAACAAGTAAATTTACAGAAAAGTCTTCAAGGATACACAATAGTGGTTCCTTTGGTTTTGAGGGTGTCTTTTTGTAATGAGGAGCAACAGGAAACTTTTTAGTTTATATAAAATTCTATATATTTCAAATATGCATATATAGTTGTATGTGTATACATACATATACACATTCATACACATTTTTAAATACACATTCTATAAGGCATTTAAAATAATTGTTTAAATTACTTGATGAAAGTGTATTATCCAAATAGTCTAATTTAAAAAATGAAATTACAGGCCGGGCGCGGTGGCTCAAGCTTGTAATCCCAGCACTTTGGGAGGCCAAGATGGGCGGATCACAAGGTCAGGAGATCGAGACCATCCTGGCTAACACAGTGAAACCCCGTCTCTACTAAAAAATACAAAAAACTAGCCGGGCAAGGTGGTGGGCGCCTGTACTCCCAGCTACTCCGGAGGCTGAGGCAGGAGAATGGCGTGAACCTGGGAGGCGGAGCTTGCAGTGAGCTGAGATCGGGCCACTGCACTCCAGCCCGGGCAACAGAGCGAGACTCTGTCTCAAAAAAAAAAAAAAAAAAAAAATTACAAAAATAGTCTACAGTATAAAATCCTTACATTTCCCCTCATATTACTATAAAGCTTCAACTGTATGTTTCAATAAATTACTATTTGAGATCCAAACACATATTGGATGCTGAAAAGGGAAAAAGAAAGAGTTCTCTCTATTCCACTAGTCCTTAATTTTTTACACTTTGTTAGGATCTGCTTTCCATTTGCTGGGTAATATCTTTATTACAGACTAAATCCCTCATGGCTTCAGAAGGAAATTTTCCATGAGAAAGCAGTCAAGTGTTGAAAGGAAGGTGATCAAAACTATAGAGAAATACAAGTTTAGGGAAATGTTCTGTTTTCTAATGACAGAGAGAAAAATATCTATTTCAATGCCTGCCCTCTCTACATAATATTATTGATTTTATTTCTGACTATTTTTTACAGATTGCTCCCATGCTTCAGAAAATACGTTTCTATGCAGAGCCAGATATTGATTTTAAAACAAGGCAATAATATTAAGACAACCTTTTTCTTGTGTTAGATTTGATCACAGTAATTTGCAATTTTAAATGTCCTAAATAACATAAAGAGGAAAGTAAGTACCAGTGTAGAAGTTCAAGATTCTAAAAATTATGAGCACTTTTTCACATTTCCTCTGATAGCTAGTTTATCTTTTAAATGAAGATATGTTTTTGGAAGTAATACCACAAGTTTTCAAGTTCCCATTATGTACTTTCTATTTTAAACATGCCAGGAGAACTTGTATAACTAGAGGTGGCAGCGATAATTGGTTAAATATGTAAAGTTTCACCTTCTATAACAAATGTTACCTACTTGCCTTTTCTTTGTGATAGGTATTATCCCCATTTCTTGGATAAGGAATCTAACATGTCAGAAGTTACACATTTTGCTCAGACAGAGAATCAAGTCATATTTTGAACTCAGATATATCTGAGTTTAAAAGTCTGCTCTTCTGATGCTTTTTATTTGGACCTATTTTGAAAGTAAAAATTCATGTCCAAGTTGGTTTCATTGCATTTCACAGGTCAGGTTTAAAGCCTGGCATACCTGCATAAAAAAACTGAAAACTCTAGTTTAAAAAACATTTCAAAACTGAAATTATTCACTGATTATTTATATTAGATAATATTTTTCGTTAGAACAGGATTCACTTAAAAGAAGTGTTCATCTGAATAAATTTTAATATGACGTATGGAACAAAAAGGAATAAAAACACATTTATTAATTAAATGTGGTACACTAATATTACACTAATAATCAAAATTTTGTTACAGGTCAAAGACCATTCCAAGGTTCCCAGAGTCTTTATGGTGTTGTGTTTTGGGGGAGTCTAGGGCAGGGGCATGTATCTGTCTGTGCACAAAAATGCAAACAAAATATTTTAGGTCTCCTCATAAACATAAGTATAATGCTAGTGTAATGCTCTGTTAATTTCAAGCAATCATTTTCCAGCACTTATGATCTACCATCTCATTTAGAAATTCAAATTCAAACTAATAAACATGGATCTTGATGAATTTTTTGGAAGGAAAATGATAAAATGATTTTAAAACATAATATCAAAGCATAAGAAAACATAATAAAAAAGGAGGAAATGTACTTAGGGGCATACTTTCGGCAATGATGAAAATCTATGTAATGTTTTTAATTTACATTCACAATTTATTTGTAATATTTGCTTCTGAGAATGTTACCTGAAGGAAAAAATTATAATCAAATTTAACTGACTTAAAATAATCAGAAATAAAAGCATATATTTAGGAGAATCTTCTAAGCTTATAAACTTCAATGCATGTGGAGAATTAGATGGTTCCAAACTCATGTATTAAATGTTTAGCAAATTATGTCAGTATACAAAGTTACTGAACTATTAAATTTCAAATACTTTATATTCTTGAGGATTAATTTCTAGAAAGATAGTGGTGTTACAATTGTCTTCTGCTCGTATAACATCCAAAAAATCCAAAATAAACTTATTTTTCTTAAAGAGCCAATAGATGGAAATAGATAATAACAATGACAATTTGACATGTTATATGTCTTTGTATAGAAAGATACACTAGTCTCACTGTAGGGCTACACAAAAAGAGCACTGGACACAGCCATAACCCTTTTCGCTCCAACTCTCAAGGGTAAAGATATCTTGCAAATATTTTGCCAACTATGCAGATGTGCAGCATGTGTATACACACACACCCCTTTCTCACACATTCCCAAGCTGGGACTAGGAAAGGGACAGTAGGTTCAAGGCATACCTGTCCACCACCAAGACCACATCATCTCTTGTTACATCCACACTTGTAGGGAACGCACAAAGACTTTGCTTCTCCCTAATAAAGGATTTCACTTTTGAAAGTTACCAAGTTGAAAAAAATTCCACTGCAACAAGGAGTACAGAAGACTCCTTGAACTACTTATACCTGAGTTTTACCCACACTAAGAACTGGCCTATTTCCAGCCACGTTTGAATGCTTTATACTGATAAAAATTTGAGAGACCTTTGGAATTTCAAAGCACTTTACAAATGTAACCTCTCTCTCAGAGGAAGTTAGAGAAAATCTCCAAAGGGAAGTAACTGCTTCATACACAAAGGGCAAGTGAACTGCTGTGGGGGACTCAGAGTCTGTCTGACACACAGGTGCCCTGTCACTGGCCTCGCTGGCCTTGCCACTATTCTCCAACTCAGACTTCCCAAGTCTCAGTAAGAAGAGTCAATCAGGCGTAGTGGCTCACACCTGTCACTCCAGAAGTTTGGGAGGCAAAGGCAGGTGGATCACTTGAGGTCACATGTTCAAGACCAGACTGGGCAGCATAGCATGACTCTGTCTCTACAAAGAGTTTTTGCTTTTTAAATAAAATTTTTTTAAATTTAGCCAGGTGCAATGGTACACTCCTGCAGTCCCAGCGACTTGGAAGCCAGAGGCAGGAGGACTGCTTGAGCCCAGGAGATTGAGGCTGTAGTGAGTTGTGATCACACTACTGTACTCCAGCCTGGGTAAGAGAGGGACACTGTCTTAAAAAAAAAAAAAAAGAGAGAGTAAACAAGAGGGTAACAGCACTGTTTTCATGAGGCATGCATGAGGCATTTCATGAGGGAGGAGAGTTAAACAAGTAATAATAAACTAGCAGTAGTAATAACAACAATACTAAAAATATACACATTTTGATGGAGAAGTATGAAGAGTGGTAAGTATAGAGAAGGGGAATTTAAGGTCAGAGTTTGGAATGCCTTCTGGATGGAGCAGTTTAAGCTGATCCCTGGAGTACTAACCGGTAGGACACAGACGTGAGCAAGGACGTTGTGGTGGTTAGGAGGTATGGAAAGATAAATACCCCAGGCAGAGAAAACTGCCCACAGGTGAGGATATATACATACTGCTGGAAAACTTGGAGAAATTAAGCCCACGTGGAACTAAGTTGTGAGCGAGGAGGTAAGAGATGAAACAAAGAGCTCATCAGAGCCAGGTCAGGGTCTTGCAGGCCATATTACGAGTCTGGTCTTTTTATCCTAAGAGAAACAGGAGGCCGGCAAAAGCTTTAACTAAGAATCTCACTGATAGGATCCTAAATATTTACATTTAGGAGTTTTCAAATACTAAACTCTAAGAATGTTAACATAAAACAATTCATTGCTATCCAAGGTAATTAAGAAAAAATCTGTTTCGATTTCTTAACCATCAGAATGTGTGGCCTAGGAAACGCAAAGTAAGTACAAGATCAGTGTTAAAGTCTAACAGTCGACAGTTTCAGGGAGATGTGAAGCTAAGCTGCATAATTATTGGACTTACATGTTTTAGCCTAAGAAAATGTAACAGCAAGTATTAAAAATATGTCTTAATTAAATCATGACAACCATTTGCAAAGAGTTAAGGTTTACATAAGTGCCAGGCACTGCACTGTGCTAATAGATCTGTGGGTATTATTCAATTAATCTTCACAACTACTCAGTAAATTAAGCAGATTATTACAAATGGAGAAACTGAGGCTTATAGAAATTAACAACTTTTCCAAGATCAATACTAACAACTGTCCAGAGCCAGAATTCAAATCCAAGCAGTGTAATTTCAATCCAGTCACTACACAGTACTCAAAGTCACAGATTGTTAGGAAGATGGTATTTATAACACAGGAGAAATGTGGTCTAGTAACAACAGAAACCCCTGTTACAAGTAGGGTTCACTTGATTATGTTTTATTCAACTAAAGAAAGTGTTAAAATCAGAGTCTATGGCCATAAGTGGCTTACAAGATTGTAAAAATGTATCTTTTTCATGTGTTTTCCCATATAAAAATGATTTTATCATGCTTCTGAAACATATAGTTTTGATTGGTTTACTTTTGTGAAATTTTATTGATCCACTCATTAAACAGCTTATTCTTCAAATAAAACAGTGTTAAAGTCTGTATAAATTACCGCTGAGACAGGATTTCATTCGAATTTCCAAGTATGCCAAAAAGCTTTTCTCATAGTTCTAGAATATCATTTGCAAGCATACGCACATAATGAATCTAAATGAATGTAAATCACTCAAATCTAACAGAGGCCCCACTTCATTAAGAATACATCCTTCTAAAGAAATTAGTTCACCATTCCATTTTTATATTAGTTAGGAGCTCTTTTAATTATTTTAGTCTTACTGTAGTACCGTAAAATGGCACACATCGATATCCTTGTCCCATCACTATTTACTATTGGAACGATGTTCGATCCTGACTTTTAACACTAATATTATTTTCTGCCAATAATATATATTAGCAAGTTAATGTAAAGAAACTCCTGATAAACTATTAGCATGCTCTCAGCAAAACCTCCCTGAAGTTAAAAAAGCAACAGGTTTTAGATTAGATTTTCAGAGCACACCAAAAGCAGAAACTACACACACCCTTAGAAGAGCACTCCCTCCCACCTACCTCCTCCGGCTACTGTGCTGAAGCAGGAGGCAATCCAACATGTTGCCAAATCAATACCCTTAGCTACAAAATAAAAAGGTTCTTTATTAGCTATCACATTTGAACTAGCAGGGGACCATTACCTCTAAGCAAACATGTTTCCATCAAAACAGAGGAAAGGGGTGTTACATGTCACAGATGGGCCAAGTCAGGCCTCAATGAATTAGACAAAATGATCAAAATAATTAATTATATTGATCAGTGCTAGCCAGTTATCAGGTAACTGATAAAAAACAAATATATGTGATAGGAACATAAACTAGATTTCCATCCGCTATTTTAAGGTGACTATAGAGGTAGGTTCTTTAAAATGCAGAAATCTTATTTGTAGGATTTTCAGTAGAGTTTGATCTTGATTCCCCCATCAAGTTTTATGTACCTGGAAGGCAGAGATCATTTTATGTTTCTTTATACTCCACAGCATCAAACTTGGGTTTTTAAACTCATTGAAATGATCAAGTCATCCATTAAAACCTTATAATTCAAAGATATTTTCTTTAACAATAGGCAACTATTTTAACTATTTATCTATTTACGAAAATAGACTATAGAAAACAGAAAATAAAAGTGTTAAGAAAAAATGAAATCACCCATAATATTACCATTCAGAAAAATATTTATTTAGTGTATTTCATCTAATTGATCTATTAATACATCTAAGACTGTGTATTTCTGCATATATAAGAAGTACTGAGATCATGCTATATATACTGTTTTACACCCTGGTTGTTTTCACTCAGTAATATAAGAAACAGCATTTTCCTGTATCTTGAAAGTTATTAGAAATATTTAAAACATCTACTAGTCTTAAATAATAGCAATATACCAAATTTTGTTGAATAATTCTCCTATTAGTTGTTGTTTTCTAGGTCTTGCTAATACTGCAATGAATTTTTGTAAATGTTTGTTCAAATTTCTCATTATTCCCCTAGGATCGTTTCCTAGAAGTGGAGATATTCGGTCAAAGGGTAAAGAAACAAGGCTCCTAGCATATTGCCAAACGGCTTTCCAGAAAGGATATCCCAGTTTAGACTGTCATTAAGAGAATATGTACATTCTCATTTATAAAAGCAAACTATTCTAAAAATTTTGTTAATATGAAAAGCAAGGAATAGATTTTAATGTCCTAATTATGTCTTTGATATTGAGATAAAATCCTATGTTTATTAGCCTTTTATATTTTCTCTTCTGTCTCTAAAAATTCTTGTTGTTTTTCCTTATCAAATTGAACCATGAACTATTTAGCACCTAATTTAAATAACCCATGACTTGCCACCTTCAGGGACAGTCACATGTTCCCCAAGTTTTCATCCACTAGACTTAGGCCTTATCTGTCTTTTCATGTTATCCTTGTCAAAACTTTTTTTTTTTTTTTGAGGTGGAGTCTCGCTCTGTCACCCAGGCTGGCGTGCAGTGGCCGGATCTCAGCTCACTGCAAGCTCTGCCTCCTGGGTTTAGGCCATTCTCCTGCCTCAGCCTCCCGAGTAGCTGGGACTACAGGCGCCCGCCACCTCGCCCGGCTAGTTTTTTTTTCTTTTAGTAGAGACGGGGTTTCACCGTGTTAGACAGGATGGTCTCGATCTCCTGACCTCGTGATCCGCCCATCGTGACCTCCCAAAGTGCTGGGATTACAGGCGTGAGCCACCGTGCCTGGTCCCTGTCAAAACTTTTAAATCTAAACTTCATCTTTTCTGATGGACCTTTTCTTACGTGACAGTAAGCATATTAGAAATGTTATTTTTCTTTTCCAAAGAATTAGCTACCTAAAAAATTATCTCTATTAAGAATTTCTAGGTTAGTTGTTTGAAAATTGAGCATATTATATAATAAAATGTTCACTGAAAATATGTTAAGATGAAAACATATTCATATTTAAACTTCATGCAAAATATTTTTTGCCTAGCAGGTCCTTTTAACTATTATATCTCAAATAAGTTCAGAGTACAATGTCCCAAAGTAGGTAATTTACTAACTCAGTCCTAAATTCTGTTTTTTAACCAGTGATTTTTCCTTAGGACTGTAAGGAAAATATACTTTATTTCTCTTTACTAAAAATTCCCTACACATAATTGAAAATTGGAGAATTTCCCCATAATCACAAGAGAAGGATGAATCTGAATGACATAATGTCTATAAAGTCCTTTAAACTGTGTTTTTTTAAACTACATAAATTCCAATAACTACCATTATACATGATGTTTTCTATAAAAACTATTAAGTACAAGTCACATAAAAAATTAGGTACCGTTAAAAAACGACGTTTATTTTTCAATGTCTGAATTGTTAAATTCAAAAACCACATCCAACTTTTAGAAAATATGCTAATAATCTTGTATATACATGTAAATTTCCCATTGTTATGAAATGTAAGTTGTAATCAAATGCTACTAAACTCAGTTCATCTCAAACCACCTGGCTGCTTCTCACCCATATCATTCCACGTCAAGTTACCTGTGCTTTCAATAAATGAAACAAAACTTTCTAATAATAAAGTTTTGAATACAAGTGATTAAAATGAGGCAATAGAGACAAGTCTCCAAGAAACTACACCATCCTCCAAGAATTGACAAATCCAGATGTTCTCAAATCTTCAGTTCATAGCATATTCCCCTTTAGATGAGCAATAACAGTAGGTTATGGGCTTCAAATTTAGAGAGACTTAGTTCAGGGAACTGTTACCACTACATCCTAGTTTAACTGCAGAAGCTTAAATCAAAGTTTAAAACACAGAAATAAAATCAGAATACAACTTGCTGTCTTGTGACCTCCGTACATGGCCGGGAACCTTTCACTATGACCCACAGAAGCAGAATCCCTGAAAGAATGTATTTTTCTTACCTATCTGCAAGTTAACATGAACATCTTAGACTGAGAGGGGGGAAAAGGTCACTCACAGCAGTGAGTATTTGTATACTGGCCATTCAGATTTCTTTCTTACCTAAAATAATTGAAGTTATAATGCTATAATTCATGTGCCCACAGAGGACAAGAGTATCACATATCATTTGGCCGGGAGTAGTGACAAAAATATGCTTTACAGACCACTGTCAGGGTTCAGATACACAGAACACATACAGTCACCAAAGACCTAAGCCACACTAAACCATATGAGGAAACCTCAGATAATCTTCAGTACTCCAACTCTCAACTCAATGTCATCTTATACAATTTGGGAGACCTAAGTCACAGTTTCTTGCTGTATTCCAACTACACATTTTTTAGTTGTAGCAAGAGCTTAACATCTTTCATTTTGGCTGGTTGCATCAACTGCCCATCCCCCACCCGCCCGCCACCCACCACTGGCCCAAACAAAGAATCAAAGAAACTACTTCTAGGTTCCAAACTATTTTTGTTTCAGGGCACAGCAATTGATAGCAAATTCTCCTGGCTATGACCACATTTTGTTGTTGCTGTCACCTGGAGAAAAAATTCAAATACAGAAGATTAGAAGCTATAATACAGCATCTAACAAAATATCCATATACTTAATACTTAGATTTAAAAGCTGTTAACACTTAATGAAATCCAAATCGAATTCAAATATTTTTCAAATATAAAATTAAAATATTACAGACAAGGGTAATGTGTTTGTCCCTCCGTCCCTCCCTCTCCAGGGTCAAGCACTAATTAAATTTTGCTTGATATCTTTGTTCTATATATATATATATTTTTTTTTTTTTTTTTTTTTTTTGAGACAGAGTCTCGCTCAGTCGCCCAGGCTGGAGTACAGTGGCGCGATCTCGCTCACTGCAAGCTCCACCTCCTGGTTTCACGCCATTCTCCTGCCTCAGCCTCCCGAGTAGCTTGGACTACAGGTGCCCGCCACTACGCCTGGCTAATTTTGTTGTATTTTCAGTAGAGACAGCGTTTCACCATTTAGCCAGGATGGTCTCGATCTCCTGACCTCATGATCCGCCCATCTCGGCCTCCCAAAGTGCTGGGGATTACAGGCATGAGCCACCGTGCCCGGCCTGTTCTATATTTTTATACTTCCATTATATGCACACATAAACAAATGGACATATTCTATGTGGTTTTAGATTTTTATATAAATGGCATCACCAGGTCTATATTGCTCGGCACTCTGCTTTTTCTTTCTTTTTAATTCAACACAATGCTATTGAGCTCTATCCTTAAACCTTCTGGACAGTGTCGTCCTACTCACATCATCTTCAGACAATGTCACATCAAATGATACTTATGTAAGGTGCCATATGCATAGACAACCAGAGCAAGCTCTAAGATTAACTACTAAGCAGGCAAAATTTAGTCTTCAGCGTTGCTAGAATAAATAGTCAGTTCTCCTTTATCTTCCTTCCTCTGCAACACAAACCAAGATGAAGGAACCCCAGGCCTCCTCTTCCTCTCCTACCACATTCTTTCCAAGTAAAGAATAAGAAAATCTACTTATAAAACTCAACACTGCACATTTTAGGAAGACAGCATCAATTTAAAAAAGGGAGCTTCCAGGTTGGTCAGAGCTGGGTTATAACATGTCTAGTTGCTGCCTTTACTAACTGTGTCATCCTGGCCAAACTACTCACTCTCGCAAAAGCACTAAGTTTCCTCATCAGCAAAGCAGGGTTATCACGCCTGTGTCCTGGGGTCACCATAGGGACTAATGCCTGGAAAGCACATCACGACTGAGCCTCGGTGAACACAATAAACATTCAAGGCAGCACTGGCCATGGCTGCACACACCCTCCACTGCAGATACCCACGGGCGGCTTTCATTCTTTGCAGGGAGGGGTGGGTAGAGCTGTGCCATTCTTACTGTTAGGAAAGCAATGTATCCCCTTACTCACTTATTTTCCTGGGACGGACTTATTCCTACAATTACAGTGAAAACTGGTTAAATTTCAGAATACTGAAACTATATTAGAATACATAAGTGAAGTAAAAAAAGATCAAGCTGGCATTCTAACTAGATTTTTGGCTAAGTATTCACAGTTTGGAGATTCAGATTTAGCCTTTCAATAATAAAATGCAGGCACTGTCTATTGGTAATTTAAATGGAAGAGAGATGCAGAAACAAGAGAAATGTGGAAAAACAGTAAAAAAAAATGTTCCTTCCTTTATTAGGAACAAAAATTAGCTTCATCTAAGAGTCTTATAATGTCAACTTGAACTGTATTTTCAAAAACTCAACTGTCAGCACATTCTAGGCTTACATTCTTTTACTTATTTATATTTTCTAAAAGCATATAATTTTTATTGTTTAATCTGTGACTGAACTCTCCCTCTCTGACCCAGACCACACATCACTGTGAATACACACACACACACACACACACACACACACACACCTTAGTTAGGCATCATTCCAAAAAGATGATTGAGTGTCCCATCACACCTCAGGTGACAAACTGTTGAGAGTTTAGAGCAGAAATACTTATCATTTGAGCTTTTCCAGTCTGTGTGGCCTTGTATTTATTTTCAAAAGAAGTTTACGACAGCAATAGAAATCTGCAACGAATAACTGATCAAAATTACAAGTGTCCCCTATGTTATCTTTCCACACAAGCATATTTTCACAAATATTTGAACCTCAAAACCAAATAAGAAATAAACAGCCCCAACTTCTGTATTTTATCTAGTGTCTATTGAAAGTTTCTAAATAGCTATGTAGCACTCACTCTTGGTAAGTCACAGGGTATAACTGTTTTCTGTTCTTACTCTCTTAAATATCATAGGAAATCATCCCTATCACTGTGAGGATTATTTGAGAGGATGGTGGCAGAAATGCATCATTTCCTAAAGTAACTACTATGTTTCCAAAAAATAAATTCTTTTATCAACTACTACATGAAAAGCTTTGAGACTTAAAGAAAAATAGAAATACAACTGCAAGAATACATTGAAAAATGCCTTCATGAACTTAGAGTAGAGAGGGGTTTCTTAGGCAAGGGATATAAAGAAGCACAAACCTTAAGCAGTAAAAATTGAAATTTTGATGACATCAAAATTTAAAGCATCTGCATGAAAAAGAACACTATAATAAACTTAAAGCACAAGCAGTAGCCTGGGAGAGCATATTTTCAACTCACAAAACCAAACGTTTAATACGCAGATTAATAACTTTGACAAATCCATAAACAGACATCAAGTCACAAGTAATATAGGTAAATAGGATATGAACAGCAATTTATGGAAGAGGAAACTCACTCTGATAAACCTATGAAAATATGCCCAACTTTACTGTAACGAACAGATTCACATTTAAATTACAAATGATACACTCTTTCCTACCCACAGTGGAAAGCGTAAGCAAGGATGTGGCAAATCAGTACCTCACACATACTGATGAGAACGTAAATCAGCACAAACATACTGGCAGGCATTATGCAAAGTTTATAAAATGCAAGATGTATACATTTCTTCATTACACGGAAATTCTACTTCTAATTATATATCCTAGAGAAATCTTTGCTCTTGTGTATAAGCAGACATTTACAAAATTTGTCTCTGCAGCACTATTTTTATCAGCAATAAAACTGGAAACAATTTAAACATCCATTAATAGGGAATAGATAAGCGATGGAATATTATCAGGCAATTACAGTAAAATAAACTACATCTAAATGTATCATCACACATAGAGCTCAAAAATCATTAGATGTTTTGCAAGGGTAAGATTCCATTTCTGTAAATTGCTAAATATATGCATACACCTATGTAGGATAAAAACATGGGCAGAAAATACATATGACATTCTTGACTTGGACTGCTTCTGCAAAGACAGGGAGGAAGTGAAAAGGGTGGGGAAGGGATCCAAATCTGATTTGAACTTTGTCTGTAATATTCTGTCTCTCATTTACAGAAAGATCTGAACCAAATGAAACATTAACATTTGTTAACTCTGGGCAGCAAATTATGAGTACTATTATTTTGCTTTTGGTAATTAATTTAAAAATAATAAAGAGATAAACAAGGCATCATACGAAAATTCCCAACCCCTGTCTAGATGATATGGCCTCTGTTCAGTTCAACTAATTCAACTTTAACAGTAGATAACTATGATCTATCTTGATTGTTACGAATCTCAAATAATTGCATTTTGACCTTAATGTTATTTTTGAAAAAATATACTCAAAAATTATTACCAATAGGTCAAACTTAAATACATTAAGGACTTTTGGAAAATGATTTGTCACATATACTGATGTTAGACATGAGAGTTTCTGAAAGGAAATTTATGTGATAATTATTTTTCCTTTACCTTTTGCCTTATAAAATATTTAGTTTTTACTATAAAAATACTACTTAGCAATAACAGGTGAATAAATCATAAAGGTAAATCTAGATAAGTCACTATTTCCATGTCCAGAGACTCCATGAATATTCAGTCAGCAGGCCAATTACAAACCATGAAGTTATTAACAGTATTAGGATTATTAACAAAATTATTTTTAAAACAGTAAGTTTTTCATGATACGCATAAATTCAAACCTTTAAAATATTTTGCAACTGATATGCCTACAGAAAAATCTATTAGGCTCAAAATTTCCAGTGATTCACCTAATAGCAATCATTAAATAAAACTCTTCCTATTTACTCAGTTAACTTTGCTTCATCACATTAAGTGAAAGGATCATTATGTAAGAACAGTGCAACTTAAAATAATAAACAGAAGAGAAAAGAAAAAGCAAATGATTGTCAATCTAACTTAAGAACCTAAGAACCTGAAAGAACCATTCTTACAGGATCTTACAGGAACTGAAGGAGTCAAATTTCAGGCCTGATAGAATGATGGAGCAGGAGGAAAGATCATTAATATAGAGGAGAAATAAATGTTAGAATAATGATTTTTTATGCAGTATTTTTATTCTGCCCTAATAGCTCTTTAAAGTTGCTCTATTAGCTTAGGAAATAAACTATAGTATGAAAAATATGTTTTATTCATCACACTTGCTTTTCAGATTATTATAAGCAAACAATTTCATTTGTTCTCAAGTGGTTTTAATAGATGTTACAACAAATGGCCCCATAACTTTAAAGAATCTAGAAGCAGGCAAAAACTTGCAAGAAAAAAAGCAGCATTCTGAGGGGGCATGTGCAGGGTCCATGCCTCCCTCCACCCCTCTGTCCAGGGCTGGTTTAGGAAGCAAGACAAACATATCCATGAAGGCTAGATCCTAACTGAACAAAACGCTCATCAGCCCAGAACTCTTTACTTCTCTGTGAAAATGTTAGTGCCATCTGGAGGCAAAGACGATCTTTTTTCTTACATGTGAGAGATTCATTACACTCTCACATAAAATCATTACTGTTGCTCTTTTAATAATTTTTTGTCCTAGAAACAATACATTCTCATTGTAGAAAATTTGGTAAATACAAAAAGAAAAATTAACAGAACAGTAATCCTATTACTCATAGACAAACACCACTGATTTTGAGGCACTTTCTTCCACTAAGAAAAAAATATGCATTTCTTTCCACTGAGAATAAAATATACACATACATAACTGTGCAGACACAAATTCTGTCTATAGAGCTGCATATCATAATATTAAACAAATTTTAATGATTTCCTATAAATTTTCTTCACAGACATAGCTGCATTTATTATATCATAATAAGAAAAAAATAAATTTACCAAGATTTGGCTAATCTCCAATTCACTGGGAAAAAAAGTTATTTAAATTTTTGTAAATTATGCTAAATTAACACCACTATACATGAATCTTTTTCCATATGTATAACAACTTCCTGATGACACACTCCTAGAAACTGGATCTTTTGAGGTATTAAAAGACAATGGTAATAATATAGCAAATACATTTATGTAGGACTTACTATGGGACAAGCACTTTTCTAAGCACTTTACATATTCTAACTGAGTCCTTATAACAATACTGTTTGGTACATTCTATCATTATCTCCATTTTACAGATGAGAACATTGAGGCACCAAAAGGTTGTTAAATAATTTGCCTAAGATCACACAGCTGGTAAGTGGTAAAACTGAGGACATCTGGCTGAAGAGTCCATGCTCTGGAATCACATCACACTACTTCTGATAGTGCATGCTGCCAAATTACTTGTGTCTTTCTACTCTCCATTGGACTCCATCCAAGATGATGGTCTCAATGCTCCCTACCCACCATTTGCTTTTTCTGAAAATCTGATTTAAAATGATACCAAATTGTTGCTTTCACTTCTATTTATCTATTTAGTATCATGACTAAACAGTTTAGAACTTCATACACTCCATATGTATTTGTTTTTTTTTGTTTGTTTGTTTGTTTTGTTTTTGAGATGAAGTTTTGCTCTTGTTGCCCAGGCTGGAGTGCAATGGCATGATCTCGGCTCACTGCAACCTCCACCTCCTGGATTCAAGTGATTTTCCTGCCTCAGCCTCCTGAGTAGCTGGGATTAAAGGTGCCTGCCACCATGCTCAGCTAATTTTTTGTATTTTTAGTAGAGACGGGGTTTCACCATGTTGGCCAGGCTGCTCTCGAACTCCTGACCTTAGGTGATCCACCCACCTCGGCCTCCCAAAGTGTTGGGGTTATGGGCGTGAACCACCACACCCGGCCTGTATTTACTTTTCTATGAGCTGCCTGTTCATGTCTTTTTCTTGTTTTATCCCTCCTCTCTTGGAAGTCTTCATGGTCTTCTTATCGATATGTATTAGCTCTTATTATGGAGATATCAACCTACTCATCATTTCCCATATTTTGTCTTAATTTTGTTTGGCATATGGGAATTTTGAATTTTTATATAATCAAAATGTTCAGTGGATGTATGCATGTGTGTGTGCATGCACACACATACTTCTACTGCTCTCTTCTTATAAAGAGACTTCTCTATCCAAGAGTCAGATATGTGTTCAACTCAGTGTTTTTCTCAATTGAGGTTCTCTTTAAACCATCTGGAAATTATCTAGTGTATGGTGTTGGCATTATATCTTAAGCATAGTGGAATTGTAAAGACTTGATACTATAGATGGTTTTATATAATATGTTTTTATCTTCATGCAGTTTTTAGAATAGACGGCAACATATGCTGACTTATTACAACAGAATTACTCAATCTGAGAGAAAGTTATAATCTAAGACACTTCTATTCTGGTTACAGGCACATCAAAAACATCTCAAACATGAAATTTATTCTTACCTTTAAAAACCCACAGAGCAAAAGCTCTCATGGGCCTTCCCAAAACAATAATTCCAGCCCAGTGTTTAACAATAATATAAAATCAGCAGATTTTTCATAGCTGATTTAAATACCTAACGGGGTTTCTTTTGTTTTCATTTCTGTTGTCCAAAGAAGATACTATATATTTTGCAATCACCTGCTTACCAGTGCTTATATTTGAATAGCATTATATATTTAGCGATGTTTTAATGTGTGGGGAAGAGGGAGAGATTTCTGACATTTTTACTGGCTTCTCAGGCTTTCCTCTAAAGCACAGGTCCCTATAATCAGAACACTAGACAACAGGGTATGATCAGTTATGAGTTGTATGCCAAGTAATTTGTTAATAATATTGATGTTTGTGAATGACATACTGTTAAAACAGAAACACAGAAAGGGTCCACGATTCTTCTGATAATAAAGCCACTCTCTTGTTTGCATTCTGATGATTTTCATAAGTGAGAAAAGAGGCAGAAATGAAAACCATCATAGTATATCACTGTGCAGTCTATCTTATCTATGTTATAGTCCATAATAAGCAGTTCTTACTGAGTCATATTTTTATGCTGAGTATTGATTTTTATGAATATCACAAAAACAAAACTTGTGCCATTTGCTTTACTGCCCACACACACATACCCACACAATGCTTTTCAATCAAATCCACCATGGAGCATGTGATATATGTAAATGTTAATCTTCATTTGTATTGCTCTAAAAAAAAAAGAGTTTAAAAATCACTAAGATATCTTCATGATAATCTCTATTTTTGAAATTCAGAGAAGAATACAGTTCTCCATGAAGGCTCTCACAAGGACACAAAGAACTAGAAGAATTTCCTCTCTCTAAAATAATGTTAGTTTGAGGTTGAATTTATTAATACTACATTGCTAATTCACTTCAAAATGGAATCTCTTAGGTCATACTCTCATATGAATAATTATTTGCCCATTGTAGTTCCTATTTATACCTATTCCTCTATTTCAATTTTAATTGAAACTAGTAACAATCAACAATAATAAGAACTAAGATTGCTATTGAGCACTCTCAACATGCCAGTAATTTACACAGATTAGCTCAGAAAATTTCTCAATAGCATAGGAGAAAGGACTGTTGGTGTCACTATTTTACAGAGGTGGAAGGAAACTCATTCTCAGAGAGGACAGGTAACTTGCCCAAGGCCACACAATGAGCAAGTGGAAGTATGACCTAAAAGTTGGCTTTCCACTCCTCTACATGTTCATTTCTTACATTTTCTCCCATTTACCAAGATGACTCTGACTCCTGATAATATCCTCCCTAGAGGATGCTATGTCTTTACCTGCCAACATCTACACACTCTTTAACCCTCATCTTTTTCAAATATATCTCTAGCCTGTTTATATGGGTCACCTGGCATTCTCTATTTCACGGTTGTTTTTCTTTCTTTCTTTCTTTCTTTTTTTTTTGCCTGGATAGCCATCTTGCATAAACATTTACCACGTTATGAGATGTGAACAAATGCATAACTTAGCACCACTGGTGAACAAACAACTGGAATTGCATTTTCAACTATAAATGTTCTATTGGTAGTGGATCACGATGGTCCTCTTCCTGCTACGTAGTTATATTTTAACAACGACCAAGAGGAAGGGTTCTTAATATGGGGCCCATGGGTTCATGAAATGTTTGGTGAAGGAAGGGGCCCATGAATCTTCTGAAGCTATAAGCAAAATTACATGTGCAAGTATGTATACCGTCCTGGTGAGCAGGTATAAATTTATTTTGTTAGTAATCCGCCCATATTCAGAAAAGATTATTTGCATCAAGAATGTCACGCCCTCAGTGAAAGGGCCAAAGAAGATATGATATAAAATACTTCTTACATACTCTTAGGTGGATAATGATAATGAGCTGGATAGTCTAGAGCCATATTTATTCATGGGACCAATTTAATGAGTTTTTAGAATAATATTAATGGTAACATTCTTTATGTATCCGTGACTTGATGATCAATCTGCAGTGCACTGTTTTGGAAAACATTCTGATTACCACTAAATTTTCTCATTATTAAAGCATCTGTAAATGTATTCTGTAAAAGAAACTATCAGATCCTCCCTCCCAAAAACATGTTGCTTTTGCCCTTTCCAATCACTAATTTTCTGTTCTCCACCAGATCACAATATTACTACAGATAGTTCACTTCAATAATAATAAAGTCTTACTAATGATAATGCTTAGAAAAGCAATGTGACCAATCTACTTAGATAGGGAATAATTAATGAATGACTGTATGATCAGTTTTTGAAACTGATGTAGGGTACAGTTTTGTTTGGCCAGACCCTTTGAAGACACATCTTCTCTTAGTCCATAGGGTTGGGTGAGACCAAGCTCCCACCTCCTACATGCTTCCATGTCCACTCACGTGAGCACACATGCAACACCCCTACTTAAGGCTGGACAAGGGACCAATCAGAATCTATCAAGAAAGGTTATTCCTTTCACCTAAATAACTAATGAAAATAAAAGCCCAGCGTGATACTGGCCAGAAAATATAACTGAATGAAAAGAGAAAAGCCCTAATAGATGGAGACAAAGAAATTTAGGACGACACCATCTGAAACCGAGGATCTAACCAAGCCTGAGGTGTACTTCTTGAATTCCCATTTGTTTAAGCCAAGAGATTCTATTTTCTTTAAGCTAATGTGAGACGGGTCCCTGTGCTGTTTGCAAACCAAGAGTACTGACTAATTATATTACATTCACTTATAACCATCACATAATTTTATTAATGAAATCAGTATTTAATTTCTAAGTGTTCCCACCCTATGTTCTCAAAACATTATTTGGTACCTCCAGAATAACACCTACCACAACCTACTTTGTAACGGGATCTTGAATGTATCCAGATAGGGTATTCCTAAAACTGAGGACTTCCTCATTTTCCATTCTGACCACATACCCAGTGACATAGTTTGGATCTGTGTCCCCACCCAAACCTCATGTCAAATTGTAATCCCCAATGTTGGAGATGGGAGCCTGGTGGGAGGGGATTGAATCACAGGGGTGAATCCTTCATGAATGGTTTAGCACCATTCCCTTGCTGCTGTCTTGTGATAGGGTTCTCATGAGATCAAGTTATTCAAAAGTGTGTAGCACCTCCCCACTCCTTCTCTTGCTCCTGCTCCAACCACGCAAAATGCATGCCTTCCACCATGATTGCAAGTTTCCTGAGGCCTCCTCAGAAGCCAAGTAGATGCCTCCATGCTTCCTGTACAGCCTGCAGAACTATGAGCCAATTACCTTTCTTTATAAAATACCTAGGTTTAGGTATTTATTTATAGCAATACAAGAACAGACTAATACACCCAGGACTAGGCTTTGACCAAGTCAAGTGCTTATATAAATGCCTGCTGAAAGAAAATCAGTACAGAACAGAGTACGTCTATGACACTATACTTATTAGACAGTGCAGCACCTCCCTATTTTTAGGACTCAACTACCCTTTTTATTATAATAAAATATACTAAAATTTGCCATATTCACCCTTAAGTGGCATTAAGCACTTTCACACTGTTGTGCAACCACCACCACCATCCATCTTCAGAACTCTTTTTTGGATTAAGTGCTTTTAATGTACACTGTTGCTTGTTATAGGTTCCAAGGAGTTTACTAAGTAGAACTGGTATTTCACATAGCAGTGTAATCCTCTCTTTAAAATACCCATGTTTTCTGTCTTAAAATAGTCTTTCTTTCTTCTTTTGGGCAAAGCCCAGGGAAGGGCACTCCCCTTTTAAAGCCGAGTAACTGAAATATCAAAAGTATCACAACATTCTAAGAATAAGTATGATGAGAAAACATTTATCATTCTTCATGGATTCAACGCCTGGAAATAACTCAGCTTGCTTAATATCAGTTACATTTCTGGAAGATACTGACAATGTACTGACTCTGACAGTCATGGACATCTAGCCATTTTCCCCATTAGTTTTAACTTGTTTTATGTCTAGTTTCATTAAAACTCTCAGAATACTAGATTTATTTATTCCTGCTAGAGTAAAATTGGCAAGAATTTAACTTTTTAAAAAAGCATACTTCAGCATTATGAAATCATAGAGGCTAGGCCATGTTCACAGAATTCTATTCTTTACCTCTTCCATTCTCAGGTACTGGCAACACATTCAGCCTTCAAAAAATGCACAGTTCATGAAATTATACTCTCTCATAAAAATCTTTCATTTGTTAAATGAAAATTAGCTCAAAAATAGGGGTAATGGACATCCAGTAGCCACCCACGGATCTGAATGTTTCTGAAGTCATACAAATGTAGGAGCTTTAGGTTTTCACAGTGAAAGGTTGCTATGCTTATAACTCCTCCTTCCTCTACTCTAGGTATCATTAATTTCTTCAGTTTCCTAAAAAACACTACTTAAGAGGGGAGAAAATGCTATTTTTCACCTTACACATAGCAACCAAGTCCAAAATACAGGGTTTATGTCAATGAAATTATCATTTCTACCACATATAGAAAGCCCAGAATGCTTTTAGAAGTCTCAGGGGAGTAACTCACATGTATACTTACCTAGATTGGGTATGAAAATGACAGGAAAATTGAGGAAAAAAACCCTTTGTATCATATGATCATAAGTTCTTTAGTCATACCTCAAATTTCCAAGAACAAAAGCCTCTCAGGATATAATTTCCATTTCAAAAAAAAAAAAAATAGTGAGAATCCAAATTGGCATAAACTAAAGAATATCTGCTCCCATTCCATCTCTATACCCTGAAACTTTGCATCTAGAATCTCAAACATATCGGAAAAATATTTTTTAAGTAAATAAAAACCCTACCACGTGATGGAAGAAAATAAGCACATTTCTACTTTTGGAAACAGTACTGTGAATTCAAACACCAGTTACTTGAGGACACAATTAATAGACTTTCAAACAAGCCTAGATCTTGTATGCATATCAAAATCCATATGTCACTATTTCTAATTCATTTACATAATCTTTCACCAGTTTGCTTTCCAACTCTGCCAAACCAGTAGTTGGCTCTTCCTGTTTCCATTTCCCGGGGGTATTTTTTTCTGTAGTCTAATAAAAAGTATTCTATTTTTGTATTGAAATGATCAAGTTTTACCTTCATTCAAACAAAACTATTCTGCTCCTCTTCTCTCACATTAGAGCCATAACTCTGCTTAAAGTTTCTCCTTGTTCCTATAAACTCCTGCGTTTTTTTTCCCTATACTCCTTGGCAATCTACTTTTTGTGGTGCTGTTAACACACATGGTTTAGTAGTGTACTGGAAAAGGAACAGGTTTTGGGTCCAATAACCTGGCATTCAATGATTCCTTCCTTTAAATTGTCTCTAGTATTTACCTCTCGCTCACCACCGCAATCACCTGGGCTCCTATCTGCCTAAATTACCAATGTGATAGCGTCTAGACTGTGCTTTTGTCTCAATCCTTATTTTCTCCTTTGCTTACCAGGTTCACCTTTCTACCCCCTTTTATGTCATTCCTGAATTAAAAAAAAAAATTTTTAATGTGCTATATTAACTGTGCCCAGAACTTCATTTCAGCATTCACTGATGTCTATAATCTAGTTTTCCCCAACTACCATTAAACCCATTCAGGCAAGTTTCATTTGTCCTGTCTAGCACTTGACTTGCGCTGTTACTTATTCCTTGAATATTCTCCCTATTTCCCCTCAAATACTACCAATCTTCAAACATCTACTGAAATCTTCACCTCCTGTATGAAGGTCTCCTTGACTATTCCAGCTCACACAGAACTCTTCCTTTTCTAATCTTTGGTGACAACTTTTATCTCCATCACACAATCAAACACGTAATTGGCAGGGAGGCGGTGCGGGGGAAGGCTGTATACACTCGTGTGAGCCATCTTCCCCAACTAGATGGGAATATAGTAGGGACATTTGGTTTGTTTCATATTCTTTTTTTTTTGTTCACCGACATTAAGGACAGAGTGGGGACTAAATAATTTGAAAATTGCCAATTGTTATTATTATTTTTGAAACAGAGTCTCTGTCACCCAGGCTGGAGTTCAGTGGCATGATCTCAGCTCACTGCAACCTCCACTTCCCTGGTTCAAGCAATTCCCCTTCCCCTGCCTCAGCCTCCCGAGTAGCTGGGATTACAGGTGCACACCACCAAGTCTGGCTAATTTTTTTTGTATTTTGTTTTTTTTTTTTTTGAGACGGAGTCTCGCTCTGCTGCCCAGGCTGGAGTGCAGTGGCCGGATCTCAGCTCACTGCAAGCTCCGCATCCCGGGCTTACGCCATTCTCCTGCCTCAGCCTCCCGAGTAGCTGGGACTACAGGCGCCCGCCACCTCACCCGGCTAGTTTTTTGTATTTTTTAGTAGAGACGGGGTTTCACCGTGTTAGCCAGGATGGTTTTTTGTATTTTTAGTAGAGATGGAGTTTCACCATGTTGGCCAGACTGGTCTCAAACTCCTGACCTCAGGAAATCTGCCTGCCTTGGCCTCCCAAAGTGCTAGGATTACAGGCGTGAGCCACCATGCCCAGCCAGTCAATACAGAATTTTAAATATCTATTGTACTCTTAATTCCAGGTCTTCTACCAAAAAGTTTACATTAAGGTACATTGATAACAGAACTCAAAAAGATGAAAACCACACAATACAAATGGGCAAGAGTAATCAGGCATGAAAGGAAGGCATATGAATGGCAAATAAGCACATGAGAAGATGTTTGGTGTCTTTAAGACATTAGGAAATGCCAATTTAAACCACAATGAGATATCCCTACACATGTACTATAATGCCTAAACTTAAAAAGACTATCAAGTGTTGGAAAGGATGTAATGAACTGTGCCTCTAATACACTGCTGGTGGAAATATTAAAATGGTACAAACACTTTGTAAAACAATTTGATGGTTTCTTAAAAATTGAAATTACCCCTACCGTATATTCTAGTCATTGCACTCCTAGTTTTTTACTGAACAACAACAACAAAAAATAAAGCATATGTCTATGTAGATATTTGTATGTAAATATTTATAGATCTAATTGAAGTAGCCAAAACTAGAAACAAGCCAAATGTCTACCAACAGGTAAATTGATGAATAAAATGTGATATAGCCATAAATAGAATAGTACTCAGCAATAAACAGAAACTACTGAAACAAGCAATGATATGGATGAATCTCAAGTGCATTATACTGAGTGAAAGAAACCAGAATCAAAAGCTACATAGAGTTTATAGACAATATAGAAAAAAACCAAAATTATGCCAATAGGGCACATACAGTGGTCACTAGAGTTGGGAGTGAGGAAAAGGATCGACCAAGAGAATTTTAGTGAGTGATAGAACTCTCCCGTATCTCGAATGGGTGGCGGTTACACGACTACACATT
Source organism: Colobus angolensis palliatus (assembly GCF_000951035.1). NCBI lineage: Eukaryota > Metazoa > Chordata > Mammalia > Primates > Cercopithecidae > Colobus > Colobus angolensis. The sequence goes on along the minus strand of NW_012112142.1, from coordinate 4,659,756 downwards.
TCACAAAACATGTAGAACTGAACACCAAAAAGTGAATTTTACAGTAAGAATTAAAAATAAGTAACCTCATTGTGCAGACTAAGAGTGTAAGTCATCAATTAGCTTGGAATACATCATCACCAACTACTGTATTATACTGAGATGAGAAAAAGGAAGAACAGTATTTGTTAATTATTTTGTGGAAAATCCTAAAAATATGCTGACAGAAGTCAAAACAATTTTTTTTGCTAAACTCAGTAGAACTGTCATTTAATAATTTTATTAATATTATATAATCACCAACATTTAGTCATGCCAGACACATACCCACTCCCTCTGCTAGTCAATCCATCCATTCATTCTCTCAATATTTACTGAACATCAGCAACAGACCTGGCACTGTTTCAGGTACGGAAAATGGACAAGTAACAGGCCAGAGGAGGTCCTTCTCTCAGGAGGCTTACATGCTAACTAGCAGAAATGAAGTAAAGAAACATCATTCTGACAGGTACTGCTATGAAGACAGACAAAGAAGGTGACGTGTTAGAAGGTAGGGGATCACCACTTTCAATAAGACGATCAAGGAAGGCCTCTCTGAGAGGGTGACATTTGAACTAATCCTAAGTGACAAGAAAGAGGCAGGAAACCAAAATCTGGAGGCAGAGCCTTCTTGGCAGAGGCACCAGTAAGTACAGAGGACCCCAAAAGGAAGGGGGCTTGGTTTGCAGGAACCACAGAAAGGTCAGTGTGGGGAATGAGCAAGGAGGAACAGATACTAAATACAGCAATCAGGGCCCTGGTAATTTAGGGCCTTATAGACCCTAAATTATGTTACTTTCTGCTGCTTGCAATGAGAAGCCACCAGAGGGCTTTAAACTATCAGCCACATAATCTGATTTATGTTTTTAAAAGATCCATCTGGCTGCTGCTTTCTTCTTCTCTATCTCAAATACCTGTTTCTTCATTTGTCTTCACTATGGGGTGTTAGGCAGATCACGAATACTGTCTCTGTTCCAGTTTTCATATCTGTAAAATAGTGACGCCAGTCACCAGCAAGTACCAAAACTCTCATAGTTAAATATTTAACTCTGAGGCTGACTGCGGTGTCATTTCTATTCTCACCTTCTCAGGACACTGCCTCATCAATCCTCTTGTCTCTCTCACATTTTCGATCTCAGCACAAGTCCATTGCCCTCTTCATATTTCACCTGTCGAACAAAATCCTTACTCTGAAACTGCCATTTCTTTGCGCTACCATCTCTTCCCTTTAACCACTTTTGCTTTGTCACCAAAACAGATGACAAAGCAAACATACTCCCAAGAGTAAGCACTGTGCCTTCGCCCCATGCCCCAGGTTCTCCTCTTCAATGCTCATTTACTCCTTAGCCAATTACAATCCAATCCAACCCCTTCTTGACAATCACCAACACCCATCTGTCAACAGCTCTCAGGTTCTATTCCTGGTCTTCCGAACCCTCTCATCAGATTTTGTACCACTATCTCCCACTGGAAGAAAAGGATAAGGTAACAAAGACAAAAAGGCAGGATTCTATTCCCAGCTGTGTTACTAGCTACTTTGTATGATACTGGAAAAGCCATGTTGTTTCTCTGGGCGTTAGTTTCAGCATCCGTGCCCACAGCGGGTCAGATTTCTAGATAGTCTTAGAGTCCTTCTATTGGAAATTCTAAGACTACTTGATTCTTCCCTTTGGCATCTATGACTTAGCATGATCTTCGTTCTCTACATAATTCTGTCTCCTTTATTAGGATGTGTTGCTCATCTTCTTAGTGGGGCACTAGTCCTCCAAGTTCCTAACAAAACACACTTTAAACTGTACTTGAGTCACTATATACATTCCCTCCCTGGGTAATATTACTTTCAATAGCAAAAACCACAACTACTTTTGCACCAACCTAACAGCATCCACATTGACTCCCTCAATTGCAATTCCTATGAAGAGGCCTCCCTGACCTCCAGACCAACATTGCCACCTATATGAAGAATATTTCCAATCATAGGTAGCTCTGGCACTTAAAACTCATGTAGCCAAGGTAACAGTACTTCTGCTCCAAACCTATTCTTGACCTCTTCATTTCTTTTTTTCTTTTTTCTTTTTTTTCTTTTTTTGTTTTTTGAGACAGAATCTCGCTCTGTCACCCAGGCTGAAATGCAGAGGCACAGTCTTGGTTCACTGCAACGTCCACCTGCCATGTTCAAGCAATTCTCGCATCTCAGCCTCCTGAGTAGCTAGGATTACAGACACAAACCACCATGCCTGGCTAATATTTGTATTTTTAGTAGAGATGGGGTTTCACCATGTTGGCCAGGCTGGTCTCGAACTCCTGGCCTCAAGTGATGCGCCCATCTTGGCCACCCAAAGTGCTGGAAGTACACGGTGCCTGGCTGACCTCTTCATTTCTCTTAATTACTCACCATTATCAATGAGAGTTAAGCTCACAACATGATGTTTTTGCCAAATTTCCACATACTTTACTATTTCTACTCAAATATCAACTCCTCCCCTTCCTCTTCCTTAACAATGTAGTCCTAAAATTATTACATAAGGCACAGCAAAGTAGGTATCCACAGAGGGGAAAGGGGGTGGCCAACTGCGGTGGCTTACAGTTGGGTCTATCAAGCCCAAGGGTGGCTCGGAAACCTGATGTGGAAGGTCAGAGTCAAGCAGAGACAGGAGGGCACCTGTGTGTTTGTGTGGTCTAGTGGAGGGTGTCCGAGCCCCAGCAGGGTGACGACAGCCCTGCACGGGAGTCTGTGCCTAGGTGGGATAACGAGGTCAGCCATAGAAACGGAGGGTGTCCCTATGACCCAGAATGTGGCATTAGACTTTAATCAGAAAGAGGAAAATGTCTTTAGGGATAGGGACCCTCCTTGAAGAAATGGCCAATTCCAGATCTAGGTCAGGAAAAGTACAAGATGGGCCTAAAGCAAGGATGTACTCAAGGAATGATGGGGACAAGGCAAAGGGACACAGAAACCACCCTCAACGGGCTTCCATTGGCTTAATAAGGAATATTCTGACCATCAAAAATTAGGACAGTAATAGTCTGTAGGTAACTCACTTCACAAAACAAAAAACAATGATGCCATGCCGATATACATAAATACGTGAATAAACAAATGCTGATGACGAATGGGGTGCTTACACAGCTTCAAAGTACCTTCCACAAAATATATTATAATCGCAAAAGGAAAAGAGTAACTTTATCATGGAGAAACCCTGCAAACAGCACCTGAATCAAGTGGTCTAAGTACAGTAATAACACAAACAGAAGTCACATGCCACCTGACAGGACGCAATGAGAAGAATGCACAAAACAGAGCTGGGAGTAGAATCCTGCCCTTCTGTCTTTCTGTTATATTATCCTTCCATTCCAGCAGGAGACGGTGGTATAAAAGCTGATGCTAAGGTTGGGGAGACCATGATATTCCTGCCAAAGGTACATCTGTTGAATCTAATCATGAGGAAACATACCAGAAAAACCAATGGAAATACTTTCTACCAAATAACTGCCCTTTAATTTTCAAAAGCAGTATCAAGTCATGAAATCTAGAAAAGACTGAGGAACTATCCCAGACTAAAGAGACATGACAACTAAGCACAACACATAATTCTGAACTGGATCCTTTCGCTATAAAAGGAATTACTGGGACAAACTGCAAAACAGTAGACGCTAGTAACTTACCCATACTAATTTCTGGATTTTGATGGTTATATTCTGGTTATGTAAGTGAATGTCCTTGATGATAGGAGTTCTCTGTAATATACATTTTTGTAGATCTGTGATTATTTCAAAATAAATTTTTACACAAAAGATAGACACTTACATAAGCTTTTTCTGTAGTATCTCAAACCTGTCCCCTTCTTTCTATTACCCCCTACATCCTTACTCCAGACAGTCTAGCTCTCATCCTTCTACACAGCCGGAATAATTTCTTAACAAGGCTCTTTATGCTCCAATCCACCCTACAAACACGCTGCCCAATAAGGTTTCCCCAAGTGCACTTCCTCTCCTGCCATGTCCTGCTCCAATATTTCCATAACAACTCACTACCTACCAAATTAAGTACAAATTTCTTAGTGTAAGTTTCAAGTTCAACTCCCTCTAGTTCCAATTAGCCTCTTCCAGGTTTTCTTACCCCCAACACGACATCACAGCCCACCATGCGGCTCAGCCACACTCAGTGTTTTCTCCCTATCTCCAGGATTTTGCTCATAGAGCTCCCTCCTCCAGTAAGTACTCACTCCCCACTCCCTGCAATATTTTCAACACTAAGTGTAAATACCAACTCTGATCATCCCCCACCTCCCCATTTTCCAAGACTTGCCCATATAGCCTCTCTCTGCCGGAATATCTAAAGTCAATTTTGTCACTTACGAGCCAAATTTCAGTTTCATATCACAGTTTTTGTATATTTATCTCAAAAACTCCTAATATATAAGGTGAATATTCATTACATACTGATGAAGTATTCATCAGACATGAAATTAAGTCATGGCCACAGTTATGAATCCAGATGGCCAGCTATTATCTCATACTCCCTCCCTAAGGTATTAACTTTTTAAGCATTCAAATTACTTTTTGTTTGTCCTGTTTCCTTCCTTAAACTACAGTTTTCTATTTCTAGCATAAAATACAAACAATTTCTACCACTTTTCTACATAAAAATTTTGGCCTTAGCCATACCACCATCGATCATAAATCCAGAGGTTTCCAGAGCATAAATTAATTAAGTGCTTATATGTAATTCCATTTTAACTTCATCATTACCTTACTATATAAGGAACAAAATAAAACTTTTAAAACTAAAAACAAATCCTATACTTCACAAGTTTAAAACCGGAGACCCTAATGTTTTAAATGAAGACACTATCCATTTAACATGCTTATATTTTTCCTCGGTTTTCATTAATAAATGTTGGAATGTTATCAAAGATATCCAAGTTAATGACTACATTTAAATGTAATATTTTTCTCTCAATTGAATTTAGTAAATGAAACAAAATGATATGTTGTTTAGCAGTAGGGGTAAATTTTTATCAGCAAATGAGTAGTACAAAACTAAAGCAACAGCTGAAAGTGAAGAAAAAAAGTATTATTTTGCAGAAAAACATAATGACATCAAAGTATGAAGAGAAGCAAAGTGTTGCTCCTAAATTAGTGGTGATCAATATAACATCTGCTATTACTCCAACATTCTAAGGACAGAAAAGGTCAGACACACCTAGAATTACAATATTGCAAAAGGCAATATTGAATATTAAATCTATAAGTGATATCTCCATAAGAACTTTACATTCAAAAGTCTAAGTCCCTAGTATGTCGCTGCTATGAAAACTGCATTAAGTTGAATAATTTGAGGTTATCTAACTGAAACCATGGCTTTTATCTCAGCACCATTTTTAAAGTATGGTGTAAATAATAAACCAATATTTTACATGATAAGAGGCAGACATACTGACATATAAGCCTATGATATTTGTGATGTTTAAAAATAAAACTCACAAAAGTACACTGTACATACTGATTTGTGTATTATAAAATGCTTAATTTTTTTATTATCACCACTCTTCCCTGAAATATCATAAGTGAATAAAAAATGAATATCAGGAGAAACAACTCTCATTTTTAAATAATTTATAAAAATATTTACCTGGTGGAATTCTAGGTACATTAGCAACTTCAAAATCAAAATATTATGAGACACATAATAAGTAAAAGAAAGTTACATGTTTTCATTCCCAAATGACCTAAGCAATGCTATAATGGATTTATTTATTAGAGTAAGCACCAATACAATCTCTCTCTCTCAGACACACATCCCACCATTCTTTCATACATTGCATTACACAGAAATATTTACGTCACAGCTGCTTATTCTGAAAGTTTGGTAAAAGGGCAAACTTTGTCACAAACTCCCCAAATTCTGATGCTTTGGTTTGTCATACGATGTGAGTTTCAAGGAAACTTCAGGGGCAATTGAAAAATAAAAGAATACATATAGGTTATTTACTAAACTGTTTCATTCTATTGTGAAAAACAAAATCAGCACATATTAAGATAAATACCTAATTACTTGTCTTGAAACCTACCAGAATATGCCCTTTGAAATAGTAAACTTTACAGTTAAAAGTCTAAGTCAACGTTAGCCCTGTGTTACGATGCTATCAAAGTGACTATGACTATCGCCATAAACAGCCAGTGTTATGTCAACAGAAATGCCCTGTTTCCATGAGGAATTGTGTAAATAAAAAGAACAAGGAATTCATAGTAAGTTTCAGAGTTTATTTTTTTGATCTGGTTTTAAAAAAACACAACTGCTCCTCTTTTAAGTGAAATCATAGATCACCCCTCCTCATTTTTACTTTAAAATGGTAAATGGAAACGATATTTTTCTCCCCAGACTAACCTGAAAATCATGAAGCTAGATTTGAGACTACAAAATACTTGAAACTAGATTAACAAGTTATGTTAAAAGATACTCTATTTCAATTCTTCAAAGGAAATTACACTAGTAACTCTTGAAGCACATTAGTGATTAGCAAAGCAATTAGTTCAACTTAATCACTTTAAAATGAAGAAACTGAGGCTCAGAGCAGTTTTGTTGATGTCCAAGCAGACAGGGGAGTTCTAATCTACCTGACACAACTAGGTCCAGTGTCCATTCTAAGGGCTTTACATTAAGCTTTGTCAGAATTTACTTTACAATTTGGCACTAGACAATCCATTCACTGGAAATTATTAACAGATGACTTTCGTCACCACTCTCATGGAATGCCCACAGACTGAAATAAAGACAACACACACCTCACAGCCATTACTCATTTCTGTCAGTTTAAAAAATTAACCTGGGCAAGAATCATTTTTCCTATTGGAATAGACACTCCTTCCTCAGAATAATATTCAGTAATGCTAATACAAATAATGTAATATCTTCTTTCTTCATTAACCTCCAAAGGGTGTATAGAAGAGTAAAAACCAGCAGTTCTCAGCTTCTGGATCTCAGAATTCCTTTTCATTCTTAAAAAGTATGAAGGATCCCAAAGAGCATTTGTTTATGTGAGTTACAGTTATTGCTACCACACTGGAAATTAAAACTAAAAATAAATTATTTAAATTAAAAATTAGAACTAATATTAAATTAGTTTAAATTAAAAATTAAAACAAATGTTTTAAAATCATTTAAAAATAAGTCATTACTTATTAACATAAACAATATGAAAACTGTTTATGAAACAATATTTCCCCAAACAAAAGTCCTTAGTGACAAGAGTGGCACTGTTTAACATTTTTGCAAGACCACTGTCACACTTAATAGAAGACTGCTGGATTTTCATTGCTACCTGTGGTGCTATGTTTTTCTTCAAGTATATAAAGAAAATCTGGTCTCATATAGATATGTTGTTGGGAAACGGAAAGAATATTTTAATGGTCATTTCAGATAATTGTAGATATGAATCTTTGATATTATACTGAAAATTCACACTGAATAGTTCCTTAAAGGTTAGTTTCAATGTGGAATCTGAAACAGTATCAGTGAACTTTTCCTACACGATTATATCAAAATCCATTGGTCTGTGTTCCATTTTGAGTGGATATTTGACCAAAGCATGATTTCTGACTGTGTGAACTTCCTTGAAAAGGTCTCAGGAACCCTCTAACCACGATTTGAGATCTACCAGAAAATACTGTAGTTCAAGGTTCAACCTAATGATGAAGGATACTATTAAACCTAGAAGCAGTATACCCTGCCTTAATCCTTTATGATATTTAATTCATTAATCTATTCAACATTCCCCAAAATGAGTTATCATCATATTTTAAGAAATAGGCAAAAAGGTTGGGCTTTTTGTTCAAAATAAGAGACTAAGGATGATACTTGGAAGAGTTTAAATACTATAACATGCAGACTGAACTCTAGAAAAACATCAAAATTTCCTCTGATCCTTGAGCTTTTACTCTGATAATCATCAAAACAAATAGGTTTGGATACTATTCACCAAGAAAAGCTGTAAAGAATCAGTAATCTATAAGAGATGTCAAATCTCTCATAAAGCTTTAAGTTAAAGTTTTTAGGAAATTTAGCTGGCACAAAACCAGTACGTATATAAGCAGAATGAATCCTTATTGACTGTATTAACAAATACATAAGGAATTTTGGAATACTCAAAAGGAGACACAAGACAACACTTCCTGTGCCCACAAATGCGGGATAGGCTCAAGGTCACTAATTCATACTAACATGTCTAAGGCTATGCATGGGTTCTTGGACCATCAGGAGGGGCTTCATGAATTGAGCAGAAAAAGTACATTTAAAATAGTAGAAACAGGGATATAGAACAAACATAAGAGACAACTAATCATTTTAGCTTACTGCATCTGTAACATTTCTACCAGAAACATCATTATTCAAAGAAATAGTTTTCAAAACTAACAAAGCATAAATAGAACTGTAATAACAAAGGTATAGTGCATAATCATTTTTTAAAAATGAGCTTAATCGTAAGAAATTAACAAATATTTAACAAACACTTAAATATTTTAAGTATTTATAAGATTCTGGGGAATTTCATATAATGAAGGAAAAAAACTAAAAATATGAAAACTAAAAAGTATAAAACCGTTTCATAATAGCTAAAACATATACAATGCACACTAACATATCGAAAGGAATTCAAAGTATTTCTCATAAATTAACTCACTTAAATTGTCTAAACTACCTTTGAGATGGGTACTATTTACTTCCTTTATACAGCTGAGAAGACTAAACAATTAAGTAGCAGAGTTGGGATTTCAACCAGGCATGCTGTTAACTACCAGGCTATACTACCTCATACCAGTTTACTAAAAACATCTTTTACAAAAATATTCACATCACACGAAAAAATTTCCTTCTCTAAAAGTAAAGCAAAGCAATAGCAGTAAAACACAGCTCAGTTTGGTTCTGATGGCAGCCATGCTACCTCATGACTTGTGTTAGGGCTTATAATTTAAAGAGACAGCATTAGAATATGATTGAATAGTTCATACTATGGGGAAACTATAAAAATGTATCCGTCTCAATTAAAAAAAAAATGTATCCTTTATGAAATGTTTGCTTCCATAAAAGCAAGAAAAGCAAGGTTTGAGGCAGTGACAATGAAAATAATGCATAAATTAAAATTTTTGCTTTTGGTTTGGGAAAAAAACAGAGGAGGAGAAAGCCACAGCAATACATGTAAACCCTGTATCCTGTTAATGGGATGGACATATTCCCCACAAGATAATTTTTAACGAAATAAAGGAAAATATCCACATAGTTCTGGATGCCAAAGGAATGAACTATACCAAGGAAATCTATTCTTTATATAGTCCATAAAGGAATAATTTATCACAACCATGTAATAAAAACAGTACTGAAGCAAAGTCCAATCCAAGTATTCACTGTATAACTTAGAACCACCCTTTATAGTCATATCTAAAACCTCTTCCTTGTTTTTTCTAAATATATACAACATGATATCTGCAACAAGGAAAGCCAAGAGATATTTTACAGTAAATAAAATATGTCTTCTTGCAGATCTGAAAAGTTATAAATATACCAATTCAAAACTGCAGTGACATATTTCACTTCCAATATAAGTAAGAAAGCAAGATTGTCCACTTAGTAATTTTAGATATGCTGAGTCTTTAAAAGCCCTCAACAGTTAACGAAATGATTTATTTGTATTGAAAAACCACAACTTTCATATAATTAACCTACCCAGAAAAGGGCAGAAGGGAGGGAAGCTTGTGAGTAACAAATACAGGATTCAATTTTATTTTTCACAACCGATGAAGTGATGATTAATAAAGAAAGCCATAATAAAAAAAAGACTAAGACCACAAATAAACTACCTTCAAGCAACATTAGTCAACCAGCAAACAGCTAAAGGAAAAAAAATCGAGTATTCTGCTAAATTACTATATTTACACAGTAACTGCCAGTAAAACATAAATTTTCTAAACACCTAAAACAGGCAATGGGGAGTGGGAGACACCTACATATGCCTCTTCAAAATCAACGTAGATATTTTCTAAGACATTTTAGAACGTTTTTTTCCTCTACTTCAAAAAAATAACATTATATCAACATGCAAAAGGGATCATATGACCATCCTTAAAACAATAATCTGAAATGTGTTTAAATTTATCGACTGTAAAGATAATGCTAACCTTCAACATGCATAAAGCCATGACTTCCAAAAAAATGGAGAAAACCAACTTACCTTGATACATTTTCTGGAATGTATTCTAAGACCGGATACCCATCACTTCTTCTAGACGACAGGTCACCATGTGATTTCCATGACTCCACTAAAGTATTGACAGGAGGAAAGGAACTCAGGTGTTGGAAAGATTGGTCTCTAGCCGATCGCGATAAAGATATTGTACCCTGAGCACCAATCCTGTAGTGGAAGGACTGTCCACCTGAATTCACCCCAACAATGGCAGAGGAAGGGATGCTGGCCTCCGGGTAATAGCTCCCATCATCTGGTTCTTGTTTAATACCCACTGGGAATCCGCTGCCTTCACAGTTACCATCAAAGCCGGGCACAGGTGGTCCTAAAATTCCTGATAGGGAATAATAGTCTTTATCATCCATAAAGGAAAAATACGAGCCATCCATAAATGGAAATGGGTTTACTGTTGGATTCCCTTTAAAAGAGGTGCCCGAACATGAATGCTTGGTTGATTCTTGCTTTATTGGTACTGAGAATGGAGAATCTGAATTTATTTTGCTATTTCCTCCTAGACATGAGCTGCTAAAAGCTCCATCTGGTTCTGGTTTTATGTACTGGACAATATTAAGCTGGCCAGTCACACCATTTGAGATGGCACTCTCTACTTCCTCAGTCTTAGGAAAAGGGACCTCTTGAGCACCTTTCTCCTGTGTGTCTGGACTGGGAACCACATCCCGTGATGTACTGGATCCAGCAGAGGTGCCAGAAGCAGTGTAGCTGAAGGCATTGTTTACAGGGCTACAGATAGATCCCACAGTACTGGCTGCCGGACTGGAAAGCGTGGATCTGTTATTAGCGTTGGAAGGGCTGGAAACAGAGCACCTTGAGTTGTTGATATTTGCAGGGCTAGACACAGAGGATCTCAGAGTGACGTTATTGGGACTGGAGACTGGAGATTTTACACTGCAGTGACTTGGAGGGCTGGAAAGTGAGGATTTCATGCTACTTAACGGACTTGAGAGAGGAGAGCCCACGTTGCTAGCATGTGCAGGGCTGTGCGACCTGGAGCCTCGATTTTCAACATTAGGAGAGCATGTCAGAGGAGTTCCCTGGGTGATTGGGCTGTGCACTGGAAAATTGCCAAAGCTGGCTGTGGTGGAGGACACAGAGTTGATTCCAGCAGGGCTGCAAACTGAAGATGTCATGTTCAGAGGGCTGCAAACAGACGGGCTTTTCTCATGACACATGATAGGGCTTTTAACAATGGCGCGCATGACGCCACCATTCATGGAGCTCCCAGAGTCAGACATAAATGATCTCAAGGGCCTGTTCACACAACTTAGAGTGGAAGGACGATGGCCATTTCCTTTGTAAAATTTCACCAGCTGTTCAACATTCTGATAAATCTTAGCTGGACTCATGCTTCCTTGCTGGTTCTGCTGTTCATAGGAATAGTCAGCATCTCTTACAGAATCCATATATAAACCCATGGACTCAGCTACAGTTGCTGAAAGTTCCTTAGATTCCAGCTCAGTTTTAATATCAGCTGTTAAAATCCCAGGCCGATTATTGTCTTGCTGAAGGCAAGGGAGTAGTTCGTGTTTTTCTTTGCTGCTTCCTTGAGTACTGTTGTTTGGAATAGCACCGGAAACACAGCTTACGTTGACAATCTCCATGTAGTTATTCTCATCGGTCCTCTCTGTAGGTCCCAGGGAAGAATGCTCCACAGCCTGAGAAACTTGACCCCACCGTCTTTCCATATCTAGACCTTCAGGGAGACTGTGGTAGCCTTTGGTCTCCATCACTAACAAATAAATTTACATTAAAAAATTAGAGTCAGTTATAGCAATATTACTCTAAAAGAAATTCTAAAATTGCGTTTACTGAGCCATGAAACACCTTCTACTTATTATAAGCAACATTTCTAGCCAATTTAAAACTGTTACCTTTTGGATGCTGACATAACAGAGTATTGACTACAGCTTGTCCAGATGTCAGAACAAGAGAAGCGATCATATAAAACTCTTTTGGATCTAAATAAAAGTAACATGTTTGCTATAATACAGTCTTTAGAGTCTGCAAAAAATATTTACAAATGTTAACTTATTGGACATTCAAAGTAATTCTGGGAATTAAGGCAGGCAAAAAAAGGAAACTGAGGACTTAGTGAAGTGGGTGGCTTGCCCAAAGTCAAAGACATATTGACAAAGTTGGGTTTAAATCTCAATCTTCTGACTCCAATGCCTTTGGAGTCTATGGATCATATAGAAGCTGCCTTCCATATTTAATACATGGCCGTGTTAAAAACAATATGGAAATGTAATTAAAGTTACTCTTTCCAAACACAAACATACCAAATGAGTTATCATAGAAAAATAATTTGTGATTTTTTTTTAGAAGTAAGACTTTCTTAAGATAGACTAGTGATGAAGATAATTTAAACTCAGTTCTGAAAAGTCAGGATCTATATATTCTGATTAAGATGGTCCATAGCTCAGAGGTGCTGTATGACAACTCAGGAATGTCTGGTGTCTTCTCTGTATTTCAGTACTGGCAAGGACTTTGACATGCACCCTGACCTGTGCATGGTACCAGTGCTACCTCTGCTAGAACGACTACCAACAATCAAAAATGTTTACTCTCAATGGTAAATGGAGAAGTCTGAGAGGAGCCCTGAAAATTTAAGCATTCGTTCATTCATTCAACAATATTTATCAAGTGCTTGCTACATCCTTGACCTTAGACCAGTCAGTGAATAGGTAGTGATAAACAAAAGAGACACAATCCCCATCCTCAAGCAACCCATAAGGTTGTTTCAGATATACAACCATATCCATGTACTCTATAGATCAATTTACTTCACAGATAAAATCATCATAATAGGCTATATTGATATAATTCTTACTCATATAATTTAATGCAGTATATTAACTCATTTAACCTTACACACAACCCTGAATGACTGATAAAAGTATTATCCAAATAATACAAGTGTGAAAACTGAGGCACCGGGCAAACCACTAAGTGTTGGAGCTACAATTTGATAGCAAGTCTCTCTCTCCATCAGTTTCTCAATCTTGGCACTATTGACATTTTGGGCCTGATGATTCTTAGCTGTGGAGGTCTGCCCAATGCATTGTTAAGGTGTTTAGCAGTATCCCTAACTCTACCCACTAGATGCCAGTAGCATTTCGCCTCCCCAGTTGTGACAACTGAAAATGTCTCCAGACATTACCAAATGCCCATGGGGGGCAAAATCACCCTTGACTGACAACCACCACTCTAAAGAAACACATCTTAAAGGAAATTAACTCACTCACAGTAAAATTTTATTTTTACATTTTACTATTTTAAAACTCCTAAAATCTGTATTATGCAGTTTTCAAACATTTCGAAGTCTGTAAACAATCTATGGCTCAATAAAAGTCCTGATCTAAAAGATGCTGTTTCTGCAATTCTATACACAAGCTTTATTTTAGGCCTCTCATCCTTTCCCTTCTTTGCCACTATCTTGACCCTGCCTACCTTCCCTTTGTTTTAAAAAACAAACAAACAAACAAACAAAAAAAGGAAATCCTTTTGTTACAGAACATGTATTAATTAACATTGAAAAATAATGCTACTAAATTTGCATAAGATAAATCTTAGTTGGACTCATAAGTAAATTTGCATTAGATAGCACAAAGCCCTATGAAGAAATTTAATGTCCAAATTGTCCAAGTATTATAATTACCTCTTACTTTTCTGTGTTTTACACTAGAGTTTCAGTTCTGAAAGGGCAGAAATGATCAATTTCATTACAGTATCCCAATTAGATAGATCACAAAAAATTTTCAACTATTACAATATCAATACTCAATTTCCAAACATTAAAATCTACCAATTATGTAGTATATTTTCACTTAAAGAACATCCTATAAATTCCTAATCAAAAATCAATCACAAAACAGTAGGAAATAAATAAAATTACAAAGGTTGAGGTAGTTATCTATTAATGGTAATTCCAGCCAAAAGATTTGGTGTGGATGAAAGCCAAGTAAAAGTTGACAGAAAACTGAACTAAAAAACAGTGAATTGGGATCCAAATAGCTAAGACTGGCCTTTTATGCTTTACTAAAAAACCATTTAGTCATAGCTATGTATTGAAAAATAGCAGTAAATATTATGTGCTGCTTCTATGTCTACCTAAGAATATTCTGTCTTCCCCATACTAAAGATGAATGACTATATAGCTAAGGTATAAATGGTTCAGAACCAAATTCATTAAACACCACGATTAATATGTCTATTTGTATTCAAAACTGAACATTTTCTGCACATGTCACCCCCCACCCACCCCCAAATTCACATTCACTCTCTTGGCAAACTGCACCACAATCTAACCAGATGCCTGGAAGTTACTCTTGTCTCAACAACCTTACCCAAAGGCCTTCACTGGCACACTCTGCCTCACTCACACAGCCTCATTCTCTTCCTGGTCATAGACAAGTGGGCTCTCTGTCCTGTGTCTGAAGGGGGACCCTCACCCAGACCTCTCTCCAAAACCCATTTTCCAAACTGTCTTTGGGAAGGGTGGTCACTCTTGGCTTTTTTGGTTTCCCTATATAAATTTGCATACCAAAACCTCTGGGAGATTCTGTTTACTTTTTAATCCAGCATTCTTCAAATAATTTGACCACTGCACCTTTTTCTCAAAGAACATCTACTAAGATTCTGCACTTTTCGGCACTCTGCCCTAAAGCAAGAACCAAATCCCACGTTTGTGAGGCTACAGAAGACCTGAAGAGAATCTATATGGGAGATGATGGGCAGCAAAGACAGTCTTAAAGCCCTGGACAAGGTAGCACCTTAGCAGCTAACATCATACAGCTGATCACAACTCTCCTAGTCCTGTTTGGCTAACCTTGAACTCCCTTAATAACATAGAATAGGCTGTATTTCACCACATGATTGACAGGATTCTCATTAAGGAATTTGCAAAAGGTTTTGCTGAAATCTAAATTACTTTGTTTAAGGTATTCTGGTCTACCAACCTAAGGCACCTCTCAACAAAGGAAACAATACAGATTGGCAATAGTCAAACACAAAAGAAGACAAGACATCTAGCATCTGCACAGCTTCCACGCAAACATTTTTTTAAGATCAGATATTTTTAAAAATAGCATTATTGAATTATTTTACGTTGAGTCTCCCTAGTATTTTAATTAGTCTTTTCTGTAAACAAATAGGTCCGGTTAGGAATTTATGTCCTATGTCATCCAGGAAACCGAGGCTGTCTTTTTGGAACTGGCACAATGACCATGGCTTGAGCAGAATTTCAGTCAACCCGTACTTACTAGTGAATACTGAAAATACTAGTCGATGAATATGATTCTCATAGAACTTAATATCTAGAGGATAAAGAAAAAGTTTTTGTTACTAAAGTATAAAATGAAGCTGATAGAGGTATACAAATCTAACAAAAATCAGGCTTGCCTGCCTCACAGTGGAAACCATACCAAAGATTCTCTTAGGAAAAATGCAAAAAAATTATGAACTTTTAATTTTCATGCAAATGGGCCTCACCCCGAATCATAAAAAAAAATTCACATAAGGAAAAGCACTGGTGGAGGTGCTACTTTAAGCCATACATATGCTCTCAAACACAAAAGAAATGCTATTTTCACAAAGGAAAACCTTAAAGTTTTATGTTTTACAGTCTGCGTTAAATTGCCCTTTTCCATAAGGAAGTACTTTTTTCATGAATATTAACAAAGATCCTTGCGAATTTGTATTTTATCTGGAAACACTTTCACTTTTAGTATCCCCCAAAACCCAATCTCATCATGATGGAAATGATAGAAAAGGCATCATTTTTAATATTTATTTCACTATAATATGGCACCTTAAAGACTAACGCTTAAGAATCTCACAATCATCTCTAGGCTGCATAGTTGTGAAAGTTCACTATACGTAACTATTTTTTGTCATTCCCCACTACAGAACTATCAGGTTCCTCTCTTTTATAGATGAGGTAAATGATAGAAATCTGCCCAAGGTCACCTAAGAGAGCGGGAGAACCAGTTAGAACTGAGCACACCTGATTTCTATTCACTCACCTAATTTACCGAGCCACCTGATCTTTCCAAAAATCGCCAAACAAAACTATGCCTCCCTTAAAGGAAAAAGCTCCACTTTAAATTATTTTTTAAAACTTCTCTCAAGCTTTTCCACAATAGCTGCCACAATGTCAAACATAAAATTAAAACTTCACAGCAGGACTTCACAGATGGAGAATGCTGTTATCATTACTATGTAAATATCATCAATAACAGCACCTAGAGAAATGGCAATACAAAATGTTAAGAAGCAATTTGGTGCCTTTAAAATTCGGCGGTTTCAAAAGCTCGTCTGCTATCAAAAGTTTTCCTAACTCCTATGTCATAATAAATAATTAAAATTGATGGTGCCATAAACCATTATTATTTAAACCTGGTCTTTTTAAATTGAGTAGGCAAAGCCACGCACCTAAAATTCAGTAGCAGAGTAAGGATGCCACCAAAAGAAGCTTCGTCCCTTCTCCCTTGCCCTAAAAATTCCAATTAATGCCATAGGAAGCGTAGCCTGTCTCAAGAGTTTCGCGAATGCTAGGGAACGGGAAATGCACGAATTTCCAGAGCTCCTTTTATACAGGATCTATTAGGATCTATATCTCCTTCAACTGCCCTTATCCGCTACACCTGCGCTGAGAATTGGGCGCTTCCGCAATTGATAAAGGAAAGAAATAGTATTCAAACGTCCTTTAAAAATTGTACAGGGAAAATGATCCGAAATTCATCTTCGGGGAAAGGGAAGAGTGGTAGACCTCCCACTGTCAAAGGCAGTTAAAAGCTGCTAGTTAGAGGGCATTTATCCAAAGTGGCCAAACTTTCCCAAAATAGTCCTCTGGCGGCCAAAGGGGGAGAAAAGTGGAAAACCAAAACAAAACAACAAGCACACAGCACCATACTGACTGTGCCTCCGGATTACGCAGCCACTTCTCCCTGCAAAGTGCACGCTCCCGCGCCGCGGCCGCACGCTGAGCAGGGCAAGCTTTGCCCTGCCGCGCGCCCCTACACACCTGCCTCGGCCGGGGTCCGTCTGTCGCCGTCTACCTGTTGCAACACTTGACACCGCCACGAAACCCCTGCTGCGGAGCCCCCCTAAATCCAACCACATCCAGGCCAGCGAGTGCCGCTCTCCCTGCAGAGGGAGAGCCCGAGGCAGCAACGCTCTTGCACCCAGGTGACTGACTGCACGGGCTTCCTCTGAGCAGCCTGAAGTTGGCTCCAGTCTCCCGGGCCCAATGACACCCCGGGCGCGGAGGGGCTGAAAGGAGGGGGCAGGGGCAGGGCCAGGGCGGGCAAAAAAGGGAGGGAGAGAGGGCGGGCGAAAGCCCGGAGGGGGAGTGGGCCAGCTGGAGGGCTGGCCCTTTTAAAAGCGGGTCACATGTCCAGATAAAGTTCAGGTTGCTATCCCGCCCCCCTGAACCCTTCCTATTGGCCCGAAGAGAAACAAGGCTCCACGCTGCACGGGTCTGGCGGGCTTCTTATTGGACAATCCAAGCTGTCAGTCACCAGGCGGGCGACATGACTGATACAAAGTTGCTGCGACACAGCCTGGACTCGGCAGCTTCCTTAAAGCCGCAGCCGCGACAGGAGCTTGGGGTGCCGGGCGGTGGCTACATCAGGCGGCCTCCGCACGCTGCCCCCACCCCCATCGCTTGGCCGCCTAAACTTGCTTACGTCCACCCTGCTCTCCTTCTGGCCGACCCCAGGATATCTGGAGAGATGTGAAAAGTGTGGGGACGCGGAAGAAGTCGGTTTTTCCGCGAGCAAAGTGTCGTCCCCTCACGCTCTCCACCTGCAGCGCCAGGTGAGCTGCAGCCCAGACCCTGGCGCCGCCCAGCAGCGTCCGCGCGCGGGGAGGACTCTGGGTGGGATCACCCGACCCCCGAGGTTCCTCTCTCAGCCCCTTTCCACTGTCTCCAGAGTTACCTCTCAGCAGAGCAGCAGCAGCCTTCGCTGCCAGCGAGCAAGACGATCACGTTCCCACTCGATTTGAATGTACTTGTTTTAACCGTGCTGGAAGAACCCTTTAAACACAGCCTTCCTCCCATCCCTTAGACCCCTAACCAAACAAACAAACAAAAAAGAAAAAACAAAAGAAAGAAAAAGAAAAATGAAAAAAGTGCCAGAGTCAAGAGCTGCTCCTCTACTTCCTTAAAATTTTGTCACTATACTTACTACTTTAGTATTGGATTTTTCCACTAGTTCAATTTGAAAGGAAGCTTACCATCGAGGATATTCACGTTATAATGGGTGGAGGGGGTGGGTCACATAAGTGGGAGAAACAGGCAGGAGGGGGGAAGGAACCAAACTGTTTTCGAAGGATCGGTTGTCTGCATGAGGAAATTTCGGTTTCCCTCCAACCGCCCCCTCCTCGATTCTCCTCCCGCCCACCCAAATGTTGCAGTTACTAAGCAAAAGGATGGGGTTCTTAACTTTGATTTCTAAGGACTTTTAGGCTCCGCGTATAAGGCCCCGTTTTAGGCTCCCCGCTGGCCCGGAGTCAGCATCAGTGACGTATACACCTAAATCTGGTCCCCGGCCCTCGGCGACCCACAGCCCGGCGGCGGCAGCTGTGCGGCCTCCCGCCTTACCCTCGCTTAGCGCCCGCCAAAGCCCGAGGCTGGGGGCGGGGGGACACCCTGTGCCCAAAGGCCCCTCCTTTCCTTACAGTTAGTTAAGCTTCGGGATTCCCGACCCCTAACCCAGGGAGACTTGAACTCTCAGCCGCTCCAGTCGGGAACTCCCTGGAGAAAGGGGCGACAGCGGCGGCGCCACGAGCTGCTCCTGACCCCCGACTCTAATGCTCCTCGGTCCCCAGCGCGGAGCTGCCCCCGCCGTCCCCACAGCCAGGAGTCCCCGCCGAGCATCCCAACTTTCCCAAGGGACCCACCGTCACGCGCACTCTCCCGTCCCTGCGAGCCGGACATCCATCGCACCCCGGCAGAGCGCTGGCGGCGGGCGGGAGCAAGGGGAGTCCCGGACCTAGAGCCTGGGCAAGAGAGGCGGCGGCGGTTCCTCAAGCGTTGCCGAATTATTCATTATTAAAGGAACGGACGTGTCTCTTTTACTAAGTTTTTACCTCCTTTGAGGAGGGCCGGTCTTGCCCTGGATCTCAGCTTCTTGCAAAATCTAGGTTAGAACCGTGCAGGGGCAGCCGCCGCGATCGCTCGCCCGCCACCCAGCACCCTTGCCCCAGGGCCGCCAGCGGGCAACTCGTCTCCTACCCGCATCCCACCTCCGCTCGCCAACCCGCGCCCTCTGCCCTCGGCGCGCAACCTGCCTTGCCCGGGGCCGCCCCTGCGCTCTCCGGGCCCCCTCTCGCCGCTGTCAGCGCAAAGTGACTGTCGCTGCACTCACCTTTTCTAGGACATGGTGGGGAGGCTGGGGCGGGGGAAGGGGGACGGCGAGACTCCCGCCGCCGCTGCTGCCGCCGCCACCAGCAAGTCCAATATTGGCTGATCGGCGGTGAGGACGGAGAGGATGATAATCCCAGCAGTCGCCCTGCTGACGGTGGGTAGAGCAATAGTGCTGTTACCCTACAAGAGGCGGCGAGGCAGCGGCGCCAAATCGCGCAGAGGGGGACGCGGGCACCCGCCCCCACCAGCAAGTCCAATATTGGCTGATCGGCGGTGAGGACGGAGAGGATGATAATCCCAGCAGTCGCCCTGCTGACGGTGGGTAGAGCAATAGTG
>NW_012112142.1:4639299-4639628 GCF_000951035.1 Colobus angolensis palliatus | reverse complement strand
CACACCCTCAGGAGCGGGAGGAGGTGGCACCGCGTCCGGCCACCAGCCGGTGGGAAACTGACAGGGGCGCCGGCGGCCGCCCTCCCACTACGGTCACTGACAACCCGGAGGCCGAAGGAAAACTGAGCCCAAATGCACGCACCTCCTTCAGCCCTGCCCGCAGCCCTTCAAAGTCTGGCCCTGACCTCGCGCCCGGCCTCAGGTGCAGTTCCCACCTGCGGGGGGAGGCGAAGGCTGCAGACCACGCGCGGGGGGCCGGAGGGAAAAGTTTTCTTTTCCTGCTCCCGGGCTGCCCACCCCGCGAGGCTGCTCCTCTCCCCGCCCCTCTC
>NW_012112142.1:4572883-4639079 GCF_000951035.1 Colobus angolensis palliatus | reverse complement strand
GGCGGCGCGCGAGCACGCGGCGGGGGACCGGAGGATGGATGAGTGAACCCGGATCCCGGGATTCTCCCGCGCCCGCTACTCCTCTGCGGAGCCTCCCCGGAGTCCCACGCCCCCACCCCGGCCACGCAGATCACCACGTCAGGAGATATGTATGCGTGTGCATGTGTGTGCGCGCGTGTTCACGCGCGTGTGCGAGGTACGCTTCTGCCCCAGACTCTTCCCCCGCACCGTTACACATACCCTTAGATGGAAGATTGGGGGCTTAGGAGGGGGAAGAAGTGTGCGTGTCATTACCACTTACGGGCTCCCCTGCTGTGGTCCCTTTTGACTCAGTTAAACCCCGAGAACTGACCACACACACACCCCTTTTCTGGTTTAACACTCCTTTTTCTGCGGGTTCTATTGCCCCCCTCCACCCCCGCCCTTCTTTGGGTTTTTTCCCGTTTTATTCCTAAATAGCTGTGAAAGTTGCTAATCCCTTCCCACATAGACCCGTGTTAAACACGGAGCTGCCCTGTTAAAACTATCACTGCCTTTCTCCTTCCACATTCCCACTGTCCTAACAGCGAGCTTCCCATTGCCTCCATCACCTACACAGTTTTGGCACCACTTGGTTCTTAGATGCTCAAGGTAACATTTTCACCTCTAGTAAAGCAACCTTTTGGCTTTTATTTGTAGGAAAGGCTTCTAGGTTCATATTTACGGCATTCTTAAGGTATATCTTTAGATGGTGATCAGGAAAATACATATCAGATAGTTTGAAAAATATTCAGTGAGTTTTAAAAAGAACCATTTAGAAGTGTACTGATGTCTGCAAACTAATTTGAAAATGCGTGCATCAAAAATAAAACGCAGTGACATTGGTGGATTGATAAAATGGACAGAAGGATGGATAGATGTGTGATAAAGCATGTTGATAGTACAATATTAATAGTAGAAGTATGTGCTAAGTATACAGGTGTTCGCTGTAAAGTTCCTTCAACTTTTTTGTGTGTTTGAAATTTTTCATAACACAATGTTGGATAAAAAGAACTCCCCAGTTAAGGTAACCTATATAATGTTAATTGCTTCCAAAACTTATAAATTGGGCATTGATTATTCTTTCCCCCTTTACAAAATGATTTTCTGTAACAATTCTTAAGCTAGGTACTCCCAGCACTATTTTAATCAATGATTTCAATTAAGGACAGCTTGATCAAACTAGGGTGTACAGTAACATTTTAGAAATTTCTAAGATTTCTTCCTGTGTTTTTTTTTTTGGCCATTTTACCTGCACACACACACACACACACACACACACACGCACAAACTGTTCTCAAATTTTCATCTTCCCTGCTTTTAAAACAGCTTGGTATTATAAAGCTAAGATTGAATTTTTAAGCAGATATGGATATTCTTTTGAAACTTTTTCACAAAATAGCCTGTGGGGAGTCCATTTGCCCTTATTTACAGTATCAACTTAGCCCTTGGGAGAGATGTTAGGGGATCTTGCAATTATTAATAGGCAAAGCTGTATTTGTTTTTTGATATCTGAGTCTTTAAACATTTGCCCAAACATTTCAATGATTAAGTTTCTCCCAGGTAAACAACTGTTATATTTTCCTCTGCTGACTGTAAGACAAAAGGGGGTCCTGTGACACGCTCAAAAGCGAACAGCTTTGGGATAAGATCCGAGTCTCCCTCATCTGAAGAGAAGGTGACACTGGTTTTACAAGTGATGCCTCAGAGAGATCTCTTAAAAGAAGATGGGTTTTTAGATAGTTAGGAATACTCTTCATTCCAATGCCCATTCATAGAGAGCCCGATCAACTCAGAAATATGTGTGCCTAGCAATGCCAATATTTAGTTGTTTTCTGAGGTGTCTCTTAACAAAGTTTGTTGCTTTCGTCTTTTTACGTAAGTGTATTTTTTCCTTGCAAAAGGATAGAATTTTTTTCAAGAAAAATAAAAAGAAAGGAGAATTATCACATGGAAAAGAACGTTAACTTTGTCTCCTATGTAGCTGCCAAATAGCTGAAAGCTTGAAGCAGCATCAGACATCTCCCTTTTGACAATTGCTCTCCCTCTATTCACAGTCGCTGAACCTCGGGACACCTCCCTCCCCCATCCCATTAATGTCAAACTCCCTGAGGTTTGCCACCAAAGTGCACGACTCAGCGTTTGCAATTTACATGTGTGACATCACATCCTCTATTATGTAACTTCAGATACAAAGCCTAATATCATCTAAGTTTATGTTGGAAAAAATCCTCCCTAGCTCTCTATTTCAGCTTTAGCAGAGCCACCCCTTAGTTCTCCGCTCCAAATCCATTCCTTCAACAGCTGACACTGAGGGGTGGGGGAAAACCATGGAGTTAAGCTGTAAAATTATAAGCCAAAAAAAATTGAACATGTATATATTGAAATGTATTATGTACCTTTCCATTACCTATTTACTGACAAGAAAGTAAAGACCAATAGGTATCATATAATGTAATCATATTAAATAATTTTTAAAAGTTAAAGGCTAAGCATTTGGTCCTAGTTAACTTCATTAATAAGCCTAGCCATGCTGGCATTTTTCTTTCTTTCTAAAAAGCTGGGATTTTTTTTTTTTTTTTTTTCTCAATCTCTTACCAGCTGTTGGAAAGAGTTGAGAAAGACAGGGAGAGTCAGAAACAGAAAGGAGGGGGGTGTTGGAGAGAGAAGATGAATAGAGGAATAATATAAGATAAAACTTCTTCTTTGTTTATTGCAAAACACACATGTTACAGTTTATAAACACTGCAAGCAAATAAGAAATTGTGGACCAGAAGATAAATACAAAATGTATCAGGGTTTTTGTTAATATCCAAAATAGCCCAAACTCAATTTTCTAGACTACTTGGAATATTTTTATTAGCTTTGGTTATTCATTAATTTCTGTATTTGTTTACCTTACTATTTATTCATCTGTCTACCTTAATTCCATTTGTAGTCATTTTAAATAGAAAATATGCAAACTTAATACATTTTTATGGCCAGATTTTGAGATGACAGAGCACCAAACAGTACATGCATCACAATTAGTATGCCATATTATTAGAAGCAAATCAGATTTCACTGTGCCTACACTGATGTTCTAAATTTAGAAATAATGTACAGTAGTTGAAAAAGGGGAGGAACTTAGAGCAGTATATTTTAATAAAAATAAAGACATTTTCAGTTTCTCCTCTTTTTTTTCATATATTCTTGGTTTAGTACAAGAAATTCATCACCTTTAAATAACTGTGCTAATCTTACATAAATAATTGCATGATTTGTGTGCTCATTAAAATTATGCCTTGAAGCTGTTTCTGTAATATATGTACAGTAACAACCACAAAAAAAGTGAGACAATCCAGTGGGTCAGGTGTGGGAAACGTAAGTCTCTGTTGAACCTGATGAAACACTCATTTAGAGTTTCTCATTAGGACTTCACAGGAGCAGTTAGCTTTTCAGTAGTTGGCACTATATTTTTAGCAGCATTTTAACAGCTGTCAGTAACAACTAAGACAACATCTTTGTCAACACTGTTTTTTAAACTCTAGCAAAGATGATTGCAAAAAAATGCTTCAGGATTTAATCTTTAGCCACAAAAGCTTACTGTGATATAAAATGTTATTAATGCCTCAGGGGCAGGCAGTGGGGTATCCACATAAAACGAGGCCACTTGAATTTTTATATTTTAATTTTTTCAACCCGGGCAACATAGGAAGACCCTGTCTCTAAAAAATAGTTTAAAAAATTAGTTGAGTATGGTGAAATGCACCTATAGTCCCAGCTACTTGGGCAGTTGAGGCAGGAGGATAGCTTGAGCCTAGGAGGTTGAGGCAGCAGTAAGCCATAATCGCACCACTGTGCTCCAGCCTGGACAACAGAGCAAGACCTTGTCTCAAAAACAAAACAAAACAAAATTAATTTTCTGATGCCTAAGTATACATAATAAAGTTAATTTTAAAAGGTAATTCTTAAAATGTGTGTTCAGTGTCAGAAACAGACACTATAATTCTAGATGAAGAAGAGACATGTAGATAGCCAAAGTGAATAAAACCTTCTCCCTAACATTAGAGTTAATAGAGGGAGGTTATCACATGTCAGATATATGACACTGGAAGCAGCAAACAAAAAATGTAAGAAGCTTCATGACAGATGTCATCTTTATTCCTAAAGATAGAGATAAATTTGCTATGGGTAATGCATTACAAAGCAAACTAAAACTAAATCTCTGCAAGTGTCAAATTTCCCTTTCACCTATAGTCTCCCCAGATCGAATGATTTTTGTTCCAAGAGAAGTAGGGGTAATGGTATAATATTAGAGAAGCCTACTGAATCCTCTTATTCGTAGATCATCTGCTCATTTCGAAGACCTAATCCAACTTTTGAGTTTGTCCCAAGTAAGGCAGCTGAGTATTTCCCACTTCATCTAACTGGCCCAGTGGAGAGTTTATGCATTCTTATATCAAATGATATTTTTATTATATTGCATTTGTGTTCTCTAATCCTTTTGGGATTACTAATCTATTAGCTCTTTCAATATGAAGTATTTTTTAATTGCTTCTTGGGATTTTTTTCAAAAGACATGTACAGTTTTAGTAAAAGTCGAGGTTAGCTATCCTTTCCTCTAATCAGGTGCAAATCTTTCAATGCTGATAGTTTTTCACAGAGTACTATATAGTTTTATTAATATGTACATTTTGACATTGAATATCCATGTTTAAAATGTTTAAATGTTTAAAATGAACACTTTCTATATGGAAGGTATATGACATGTCAATTCTTAATATTTAAACTATAATCTATTTTGAAGTACTTAGTGCTAGTTATAACTAGACCTTAATATTTTATCAAAGCAAGTAGACATGTTTAGAAATAAACCTAGTTTAGTACTTTAAAAAATTTCTTGCTAGGCATGGTGGCTCACACCTGTAATCCCAGCACTTTGGGAGGCTGAGGCAGACGGATCACCTGAGGTCAGGAGTTTGAGACAAGCCTGATGACCAACATAGAGAAACCCCATTTCTACTGAAACTACAAAATTAGCCAGGTGTGATGGCGCATCCCTGCAATCCCAACTACTCGGGAGGCTGAGGCAGGAGAATCGGTTGAACCTAGGAGGCGGAGGTTGTGGTGAGCTGAGATTGCACCATTGCACTCCAGCCTGGGCAGCTAGAGTGAAACTCTGACTCAAAAAAAGAAAATCTTTAATGGTGTTTACCATGAATGTGGTAGAACCACATCTTGTAAGCAAAGGCTGGGTAGACTTAACAATGCTAATATATGATGATAGTGTGATAGTGTTGATTTCTTCCTTGTGTAAAGGACCAAATAAGTACCTAAAGTTTTGGGATTTTAGTAGGACTATGTGTGCATGAAACATTTCCCTTTTTATTTTTAATACAAGACACATAATTTTACAATAATTACCTATCTTAAAGAAGAAAATATTCTAAGAAAATTATTTTTATAACTGATCATTTCAACGTGATCAGTTGTATACTATTACCTTTTCATTTATAAATTATGTTGTTTTATTTTGAATTTAAGTACTACTGAACTGATGTTTTGTCTGAAATGTAATTAACAGTTTTCTAATTACCATTATTTATAAACAAAATTATTGTTATAATTCAGTAACAACTGTCAAAGAACAAAATGCAATATCATATATACGTATCTTTTTATCTACTATGTTATTTCCATGACATCACAAGCCCAGTGCTAGAAGACAGGTAATGGTACCTTAACAAACAAACAAACAAACTATGGACCCAAGAAGTAAATCAAGATAATCTCAGCATGTACACTCATGGAGAAACTCAAGCAAACACTAACTTTTGCAGAGAATTCAGAAAGCCCAAGGTGCAAGAAAGGGTCCCAAGTCTAGGTCTTCTTAATAAAAAGTCTAAGAAATTTTCAGCCTAGAGCTGTGTTTTACACAGGTTCTTTTCACAGGACAGGCAAATCAAGCAGTACAGTAGAGTCAGCCTGAATGGCTTTGAATTCTGGCTTCATCACTGACTTATGACCCACGTCAAATAACTTATTCTAAGTTTAAGTTTCTTTACTTGGGAAACATACTGATTATTATTATTATTATTATTTTTTTGAGATGGAGTCTTGCTCAGTCACCCAGGCTAAAGAGCAGTGGTGTGATCTCGGCTCACTGCAACCACCATCTCCCAGGCTCAAACGATTCCCCCATCTCAGCCTCCTGAGTAGCTGGGATTACAGACACTCACCATCATGCCCGGCTAATTTTTGTATTTTAGTAGAGACGGGATTCCACCATGTTGGCCAGGCTGGTCTTGAACTCCTGACCTTGGGTGATCCGCCCACCTCAGCCTCCCAAAGTGCTAGGATTACAGGTGTGAGCCACCACGCCCAGCCATGTATTGACTATTGCTACTACAATAGGATAAGTACCTATCACAGTATACGTATCTAGTTATTGCACTCAAAAAATCTTAGCTGTCTACCCCTGGAAGTTTGTTACAGAAAACCAAGACCATATTTCTCTGGGAAATACTTTGGAAGACTGAAGATCACACTACCAATTCAAAGGGTTTTTGAGGTCCCTTGAGAATCAAAGCCTCAGTTTGGGTCCTCAAGCCCTTCACACATCTGAGAATCAAGAACAATGATTCTCCAATTTTAGCACTCATCAAGAGTCTCCTGGAGAACATGGTAAAAGAGCATGCTGGGCTTCACCCCTAGAGTTTCCCACTCAGTAGGTCTTGGGTGGAGTCTAAGAATTAGCATTTCTAACAAGTTCCCAGGTTGATGTGGAATGGGGCTGGTCTGGGGACTACGCTTTGAAAACCATTGCCCTAGAGTACAGCAAACAAAATAATTGCCCTCAAGTTGCTCATTTGCAGAGTTTAAGTTATCACTGGCAGCTTCTGCTGGGAGTCAGGGAGAAGCAGGAATGGACAGAAGAAAGCAAGTGTCTTGTAGTGAAAAAAAGGGGGGGCTTTCGCAGTCACATAATCACTGGCATAAGGGGACTGGCTAGCTGAACTTGAAGTTGAGGACTTCCTTCTCTCTGTCTTTACACAGCCCTCATTGTTGATTTTTTTTTTTTTTTAATGACCCCTCGATTCTTTCCCTGAATCGGTGTTTGGGAAGTACTTTACCATTTTCAGCCTCTTAAAGTACCTATTAGTTTATTATTATCTTTTAAGGCACTAATTAACTTTGAATTATTTGGAGAAGTTGAGAACTGATTAACTTCATTCCTTCAGTTACCTTTTATTTTTCTTAAAAAAAAAAAAAAAGTTTTTTCTTTTGTAGAGACAGGGATCTTGCTCTGTTGACCAGGCTGGTCTAAAACTCCTGGGCTGAAGCAATCCTGCTGCCTTGCTCCCAAAAGGCTGGAATTACAGGCATGAGCCACCACATCCTGTCGGCTCAATTACCTTTCCAGACAGTTCACTGTGGTCAAGTTCAGATCACTTTTCTCCCTCTATCCTGAGTATGTCATAACGATGGGCTCATTACTCTTGAGGCAGGTTTTAACTAATGCTCCTTTTTCAGCTTTCACCTTATCAAAAGGGAGGTTTCATCAATTTAGATCAATTTTAACAAAGCCAGTGGCCATTCCTAGTTTGTTTTCTTAATTTAATAACACATTTTAAAATTGTGGTAAAATACACAAAACATGAAGTTTACCACCTTTGCCATTTTTAGGTGTACAGTTTGGTGGTATTAAGTACATTCATATTGCTGTGCAACCGTTACCACCATCCAATTCAGAACTCCTTTCATCTTGCAAACAGAACATTCCTAGGATTTGACCAACTATTGTGTGAGAGGATTTCCAATATTTTTTCTCAGGTATCCAAGCGTCTGTTTACTTCTGTAACAATTTTGTCGTTTATTAGGAAACAATGTTGACATCGTAGGGTTTTACTTCTTTGAGAAGTTGAAAAATGAAATTCAATCAAGATAAATAAAATTTCTTTTTATAGAGACAGATCTGATGAATAATCAAAGAAATTCAACAGAAATAAAATAAAGCTACATTCCTAGTGTTTCTTAAAATCAAACTTGAAATGAAGTAAGCAGCATTTAAAAAGGAATGCCCAATATTTCGCTTGTGAGGAAAGTCAGTGTTATAATTAGTAGTAATCTCTGATTGGAGCATTATCCAGAGATAATCTATACATTGTGTAAACAGTTCTGAAAGAAAGATAAACATCATTAACAGTTTTTAAAAGGAAGACTTACATGGAAAAAAATCAGATTTCCTTAACCTGATAGTGACATCATAGAAAGCTAATTGTAACGAATCAAGTAGCCCATTGAGTTCATTTTATTTTTTGCAATTGTAAAAGTCACTTAGAGTTTTTGGTGGCTTCTTTACAAATATTGTTATATTCATATTTAATTACAAATATTAAGGATAAAATATCTCATAAGTTTATAAATGTTTCATAAAATTTCAATAATATTTCAAGCATACAAAAAAATTGAAAAGCCCACAAGCTCCAAAGTAGTCACCACCCTCGCATTACCAATTGTGAACCTTTTGTCATATTTGCTATAGAAGTATAAAAACGGTTAAAAGTGGCCGGGTGCGGTGGCTCACGCCTTTAATCCCAGCACTTTGGGAGGCCGAGGCAGGCTGGTCACTGAGGTCGGGAGTTCAAGACCAGCCTGACCAACGTGGAGAAGCCCCATCTCTACTAAAAATACAAAATTAGCCCGGCAGGGTGGCGCATGCCTGTAATCCCAGCTACTCAGTTATGGTGAACCTAGATCGAGCCATTGTACTCTAACCTGGGCAACAAGAGCGAAACTCCTAAAAAAAAAAAAAAGATGTAAAGGTGATACATTCCTATTTCTTGATGGGGGCTACTGTTGGAGAGGGAGGGAGCAAAAAACTACAGCGGGTTAGGGCTTTCATCAACTGGGAGTTTATATCCTTTGTTAGAAGCCCTGGGTAGGGAATCTGTTCTTAATATATCCAAAACGTGACATGGCCTCCAGGCATTCAGGTCCAAACAACACTCAGGTGGGGACTGCTACATAATCCAGCTCATGGTTTCAGTTGAGGGGAGGAATTTAAAAAGCAACTGTTCCCTGTGAGAACAGGAATGAAGAAGACCTCAGGGCAAGGAGAACTGCCTGCCTAGCGGAATACAGATCCTTAGAACAGAGCAAGTAAAAATCAGTGTATTCCAATGGCACTCTTTTTGGATCACTTTCCAATCTTCTTTCTTCTTAATTGAGTCATCTTTTAGTCAACCAATGGCAGAGATAGTGTAAATCATTGCATGCTGATCTGAAGTTATTAGCAGAACTATTCTGGTCAGCCCAAATTGTATAAATTGCTAAGTCATTTGACTGTCATCCTAGAAAAATGTGGTCAGTCCAAATTGGACAAGGCTTAGCAATTCAGTGAGTTTAACAATTCACTTTATTTGGAAATTTTTAAATTTTTTTTTTTTTTTGAGATGGAGTCTCTCTGTGATGCCCAGGCTGGAGTGCAATGGTGCAGTTTCGGCTCACTGCTACCTCTGCTTCCCAGGTTCAAGCACTTCTGCCTCAGCCTCCCGAGTAGCTGGGATTACAGGCATGCGCTACCATGCCCGGCTAATTTTGTATTTTTTGTAGAGACAGGGTTTCTCTGTGTTGGCCAGGCTGGTTTGGAACTCCCGACCTCAGGTGATCTGCCCACCTTGGCCTCCCAAAGTGCTGGGGTTATCGGCATGAGCCACCGTGCCCAGCCCAATATGCTGATCTTTAACCTAGACATAAGTACTGAAGTGTTTCATATATGCTGATGTATTAGGTATTGATAAAGCTCCTGTGAAAAGAGACTCTCCAAAAAATACAGAGGCTCAAATAGGAAAAGTTGAATCCTATCCCACATAAAGTTGAGAAAAATGAATGTGGTCCAGGGTGGGTAGGTGATTCTGCTACATGAGGTCTCTTCTCTTCTCTCCTCTTCTCTCCTCTCCTCTCCTCTCCTCTCCTCTCCTCTCCTCTCCTCTCCTCTCCTCTCCTCTCCTCTTCTCTTCTCTTCTCTTCTCTTCTCTTTTCCTTCACTCCATGAAGAACTCTCTTTTCCTTCACTCCTTGCAGAGCTCACAGTCTAATACTTGAAGTCTTTAGGAAGCCAGGTTGCTCGTTGCTCCCCAGTTCCATAGAGTAATGACTTTATCTGTATGGTGGAGGCTGTCTTGCCAGCTCCATAGCCATAATTTTCTATTAAAAAGCAAAAACCTTGACTTGGTAATTTGCATTCATTAGTTTTGCTTACATAGCGTTAGCCAGAGCAAACCTCAAGAAAGGTTGATTTGGCCATGTGCCTTGATAAAACTAGAGTTCTACTATAAAAAGAAAAAGGCAAGCATAAATACAGAAGGGCAATTAATGGCTTTTGCCATAAGTGCTGACCAGCTCCACTGGGCAGACAAGCTTGAACCGTAGCAGAAGATCTAAGGTTATAGTTAAGGAGAGGTGTAAGAAATGATGAGTGGAGGGCGGGATGCATTCAAGGACTTCAGTGCAGACACTGGGATCTGGATTTACAATCTCAAAATCGAGAGAGACCATCAATTGGCAATAAACAGAGGTAGTGGAATCAGGTAGCTAAATATTCTGGTGAAGATGAGCTGATCTTTCATTGAGACCCATGAGTAAGTTTGCAGGACAGGCTAGATTCAATTAATGGTTTTTTAAAGTGAGAAGAAACATACCTGATTCAAACCAATCTCAAAAAATAAACAGTGGAAGATAACAAGAATTTCAACTATATGAGATTAATCAGCAGGGTTTGAAATGCAAGTAATACTATTCCATAAAGAGCCCCCCTCCCCCCAAAAAAACCCCACAGATTTTAATCTACACCTGTCACAGGGAGAAAGTGAATATTTGGGCCTCTGACTGAGTAAATGTTAGCACAGGGGAGAATGTGCAGGAGGTCACAGGTTCCTTTAGTGTGCCTGCCACAACACCATCACACGAGGTTAGGGGCTGATTGATGAACAGTTGGTCAGTAATAGAACAGCCAGACTCCATGCTTACAGCCATGGGTGTCAGTCCATTCTCATTGGCTGACACCCATGCCTGGCCAGTCAGCACCACCATACAGGGTGTTAAACTTTGTCAACATTACCCCAGCTTCCATGGGCTATTCAGAATGTTCTTGAGAGATATCTGGACCACAAATGGCCAAGGAAAGATTCCTAAGAAAAAAACTAGTAATTTCTTCCCAAGATGCAAAAACTTGACCATTGGAATGGATACAAAAGAGAAAGGAAGAGAACACCAAGATTTATTTGTCAACCCGTGTTTGAGAGAAGTGTGAAAGGTATGCAGAAAGCATGCCCCCCATTCTGCCATTTTGGGTTTATATGCTATCCAGGATTTACTGGCCTTCCTGGAAATTTGATGAAGAATTCCAGATTTCCCATACATTCCAAATGCAGTATATCTACTTTACTTGCAGAGTGCCAAACACTGATATAGGTTACAAAGGAAGTTATGAACTTTCTACTCTGGAGGAATTTAAAAGTAGGGTTTTCTTTGCCTGGAATGGCAAGGAGAAGAATGTGTGATGGAGTAAAGTGTCTATCCATTTGGTTTAGCCTTTTAAGTAATTACTTTGCACAGAGGGAATGAGATCAGGAAGAAAGAAAGGGCCAATATAGCCGATAAATTGGTGGGTAGTAAAGTACATTGGAACTTGGACATTTTTTGAAAAGTTGCCTCTGCGTCATATACCAGGTATCACATAAAAGAAGAAACCCAGCAGTGTTTGTCTTTTATAGTGGAAGTAAAGTATGAAGGTTAAAAGCATAGACCCTGGAACCAGACTTGGTCTGGATTTGGATCCCAGTTCTGCCACAGAGTAGCTGTGTGACTATGGGTCAATTACTTAAACTTTGTGCCTCAACTTCATCATCTGCAAAATCAGATAACACAGTTGACCTCATAAGGTTATGATGGAGATTAACAACCTGTATAATGACTGGCTTATAGTAAACAGTGTTAGCTATGATATTTTTAATATACTCTTAGTCCTAAACCATTTGCTCCTACAGCAGTACACTTTCCTATTTATTCACTTGGTGTCTGACCTTATCAATAATTTCTCCTTTTTTTTGTATTTTCTTTATGGGGTTATTTGGTATTCTGGGCTATCTGTCTGGCTTCCTCTCACTAACATTCAGGCATATCCTCTTCATGTCAAATGACATGAATTTGACTTCAACTTTCTGATAATATTTTTAGGGTTCTTTTGCTATTTGAAGAAGTAAACTCTTAGATAATGTGAAACAGATGATGCTGTGGATTCACCAACTCTGACCTCATTTTCCTCTTTTGGGGCACACAGGATGGCTACATATTTCACTCTCCCTTGCATTTAGGTTGGGTCCAAATGATTGAGTCTAGATCCTGTTGTTTTGGTGGAAGCGATGTGTTCTACTTCCTGGACTGGTCATAACCCTCACCCCCTCCCCGAATGACTGCTCAAGCTGTTTTCCCTTGTCATGAATGCTCGGGAGGCCTCAAGTTTAGAATGGTAGCATCAAAGTCTGAAATGGGATTGTACTCCTGCATCACCTCTTGGGGAAAAGCCAAAGACAGTTGCCTGCATTACTCTGGACTGGGGCATGAGTCAGAAATAAATCTTTACTGTGTGCACCCTATGAGACATTGGGGTTTATATGTTAATGAATTGCCCTGATTAATTTACGTGGTACAGAATAAGAAAATGGGGACAGAATGTTAAGTCTATAGTAAGAGTATTATAGTGAAGTTCGAATGTATTTCTACTAGGAAACTATTACTGAACACATTATGGAGTGTCAAGTAGCTGAGCAGCGTGTTGTAGAGAAAAGAATATGGACTGTAGAATCTCACAGAACCAGATTCAGATTCTGTTCCAAACATGTATACGCTTTGACTTTCATATGTTCTGCCTCTAGAATCCAAATAATAATGTCTAATAGTGTTATTGGATAAGTCAACTAAGACCCATTAGGTAAACTCTTCCATCTCCGTGCACTTCCCAGTAACCCAGTATTTCTAATCCAGTGTTTAATTTCCAATCCAGATTCTACATTCTCAACTACTTTTTAGAAATTTTACCTCATAGGAGCATGAAACTAAAGTCTTGAAAACAAAGGGTAACAATTTGGTCCAGAAAAAGTACCCATATCCATAATTTGTGCCCACATGAAAGAAAATCATTATAAAATTTTATGTGTTGAAAACAGTACTTAGTAGAGAACAATTTTCCCTCTATTTAGTGCGTTATTCAAAAAGTTCCCAAGTTAAAAAGCCTATGCCGTGCACCACAGCACAATTTAGAAAATATTGTATTTAATTAAAAAGGGAATTTCTGAAATGATTACTATAGCATTTATCTTTCGAAACCTCATATACAGTTTTTGACCTATAAAATATTTATGAGTTAATTTGCCTTTTCCCCATATTATGGCACACAAGAGCAGCTGAGACCCTGAGATTTCCTTTAACACGAGCTGCCTTTCTTTTAAAAAGTTGTGGTTTTAAGTAGCATATTTCCTTAGTACGTACAGAACAAACTTCTCCATACTCAGTTTTGCTTACGCTGCCATGAAGAGAAAGAGAGAAAGAGAAGAATCATGACCTGTAGTATCATCTTAGCAATAAGAATAACCTCCATTTTAAATTATTGAGGGTGGGCCACTGGCAGAAACTGTGCCAACAAAGTTAGAGATACCTAGTGACCACTTAATTGTCAACCTCTCTGTTTATACACTCACACACAGTCACTTTCACCACAATATAAACACAGACTTCAAAGGCACACCTGCAAAAGCTGCCATTGTCACTTGCTGTTTAATAGTTAAACAAAGTATTTAGAATTTATGGGATATACTTAGTAGCTTTTTAAATTAAAAAACCAAGTTAACATATATGTTACTTAGGAAATTAACAGATAAATGTGCTTAGCTGCTAACATTTCACATTAGGCAAACAGAGAAAGAGAATTAACAATTCAACAGGTATTCCATTGTAAGTTTACAGACCTTGATTCTACACTGTGCAGTAGTATTTTTGAAAGGTCGATACTGCAATGAACTAAGCTCTCTGTGGCACAGCTTTCCTTTTATAAAATTAGCAAACTTTTCAATAAACAAATAGATGTCCCTAAAAATTCATAAAGTAGCAATGTGATGTCTAAGTCCTCTTTACCTTTCTGATGTTTGCTCACCATTCCTTCTTTTCTTTTCTCTTTCTTATCATCAACCCAGCCTGTAATATCCCTCAAGGCTCTATCCCAGTACCTCTACTTCTCGGCTATTTCCCCAGACCCTCTTCCCTGGTAATGTGGAGTAGTTGCATTTTACATAAAGTTAGGCCCTAAAATCATGAAGTGAGTTGAACATTGATATAAATTCAGAAATACCCTGGGAAAAAAATCCCTTCATTTACCCTTAAAGTATAATATACATGGCTGTTTTTATGCGTCGTGATTGAGGCTTCTATACCATCCAACTCAGCCAGTTTTTCCTCCAGCATTGGAACAGATTGCTGTTTTCTCAGCTAAACACCTGATAAAGTAGTTGGCTTGCATCTGGGGGCCATGTTGTACAAGAAAAAAAAAATGTATCTTTAAACACTTGAATCACACTCAGCATGGTGAGATGCTCATACTATGAGAGCAATTCAGGAACTGAGACCAACTGAAGGAACATCAGATTCACATCTCCCTTCTCGCGCTCCTCTGGGGCATATGCTTTAGTGGAACGTGGGACAGAATCACCCACACTATTTACATTCTTCTCTTTCTCTCTTTCTCTTCCTGGCAGAGTTAGTGTAATTGAGTATGGATGAGAACTTTATTCTATATGTATTGAGGAAATATGCTATTTAAAACCACAACTTAGAAGGGCAGCTCATGTTAAAGGAAGCTTTGGGGTCTCAGCTGCCTTTGTGTAATGTAACAGAAATCTCCTTTGATAGAATGGAGTGAACGCTTCATAGGTGAAAAACATACAAAGATGAAGAAGCCTGCATATCCGGGAGTATGGAGAATGGAGAGAACTGATTTGCTCTATACAATGGTTTTGCAGCCTTGACATTTGGATTGGATAGTCCCTTATTGTGGCTGGCTGTCCTGTGCATCCTGTGCATTGTAGGATGTTAAGCAGCATCCCCAGCTTCAACCCACTAGATGCTTGTAGTAATCTCCCCACAGTTATGGCAATCAAAAATGTCTCCGGACATTGCCGAATCACCCCTTGTCAGTGTGTGTTGGGGGCAGAGGAAGGTATCTCCCATGATTGAAAAACACTGCTCACTGCTCATTATAATAGAGTGAAGAGTTTGAAAGTTTTCAGGGGAAATTCTAAATGGGAGACATGAAAAGGGGGTATGGAGGGGGAGTTGGAGCAAGACTGGGCACTATGTTAGGTGAAGAGGCCTTTGAAAATCCTTTAGTCATGGGACAGTTGGAGGCTTATATAATATATATGTCTAGGCTGGGCACAGTGGCTCACTCTTATAATCCTAACACTTTGGGAGGCCAAGGTGGGCAGATCACTTGAGGCCAAGAGTTCAAGACTAGTCTGGGCAACATGGCAAAACCTCATGTCTACTAAAAATACAAAATTAGCCAGGTGTGGTGGTGCACGCCTGTAGTCCCAGCTACTAGGGAGGCCGAGGCATGAGAATCACTTGAACTGGGAGGTGGAAGTTGCCATGAAACGAGGTGGCACCACTGCTCCAGCATGGGTGACAGAGCGAGAGCCTGTCTGAAAAAAAAAAAAAAAAGAAAAGAAAAAAGGAAAAAAGAAAGAAAGAAAAAATATATATACACACATATATATGTCTAAAATCCCATTTGAAGCTGTTTTCTGTTATATGAACCCCCTTCCATTTCTCAAACCTTCAATCAAGTCTATTGTAAATACTACCATCATATGTGAACAATTAACCTATGACTATCAAGGAAGAGAATGAGTCCCCGATCTGGGCTAACATGATGTGGAACAGGGACCCAAATAGAAAGTTTACTTAATTCAGATGAAATGGCATCTTGGACCCAACTACGATCAACAAGGATGACATAAGAGCCTTTGACTTTCTATGATGCATGGATTATGGGTTTGAACACTCTTATCTGGATCTTTGAGGTGTGGAAGCTTCTCAGTGACACCATGAGTGGTTTCATGACTCCATGACTTGTGGCTTCCATAGACCAGGGGTCCCCAGGGGACTGGTACCAGTCCATGGCCTATTAGGAACCAGGCCACACAGCAGGAGGTAGGCAGCTGGCGAGCCAGCATTACTGTCTGAGCTCCGCCTCCTGCCAGATCACCTGTGGCATTAGATTCTCACTGGAGCACGAACCCTATTGTGAACTGTGCATGCAACGGATCTAGGTTACGTTCTTCTTATGAGAATCTACCTAATGCCTAATAATCTGAGGTGGAACAGTTTCATCCCAAAACCATCCCCTGACCCCAGAAAAATTGTCTTCAATGAAACCAGTGTCTGGTGCCAAAAAGGATGGGGACCACTGCCATAGACCATACAGAGTCACCACCAACCCCTGCAAGGGTTAATGTGGGAGGAAAAGAAGATGCTCTTCTCCTCTACCTGTATCTCTCATGGGATTAGGATTGGAATTTCTTCCAGAAATGGGAGGTGATCCTTTCTCATTGTGAGGATGATCTTTGCCTTGTAACGTGAATCTGTCCCAAGACACGGCTAATTTTCCTGCTCCTCATCCTCAAAATCTTGCAGTCTCTTTGACTTCTTCAGCTTAGTTCTTCCTCTAATACCCTATAGACATTGTCCCATAAAGTTTTGTATAAAAAATTTAGAACTGTCGCTTTGTCATGCCGCCTGGCCACAGGTATGGAAGGGTTCCACTTCTCTTGGCCCACTCCTCTTTTAGTCCCAGATTCATCCTGTCAAATATGAACTGTTTCCTGAACACATTCTGCTCTTGATCACTCTCACTCTATTGGCTCAAGCCGCCCCTCTGTATAGAAAGCCTTTCTTTGCCATATCTTCAGGTCTTAATCTTGATCTATTCTATTCTACTTTAAAATATTGGTCCAGTGATACTATTTTTTATAGTAAGGTAAACTCTGAACTCACAATTTTATTTATGCCTCCTTAGTGGCATTATCATTTTTCTCCATTGTAATAGACTAGACTCAGAGCTCTTTGAAAACAAGAACTATGTTTTAACATAACAATTGGTTCATAACAGCTGTTATGTAGTTGCTTTTAATATTTTTCTCTTTTTCTCCAAAAGAATTTAAGGTGGCTTAAAAGAAGACACAAAATTTTGGGTAATGACTTAAATTAGAAAAAAAAAAAGTGAGGAAAAAATAAGGAAGATAAAATAGAAGCTTAAGAATAGTAGATTGTCAGCTGGGCACACTGTGGCTCATGCCCACAATTCCAGCAGCACTTTGGGAGGGAGTGGTGGGAGGATCGCTTAGTGCCAGGAGTTCAAGACCAGCTTCAGTATCAGGAAAACCTCATCTATTAAAAAAATAATAATAATTAGCTGGGCATTGTGGTGCATGCTTGTAGTCCTAACTACGAGGGAGGGTGAGGTGGAAGGATCACTCGATCCCAGGAGTTTGAGGCTGCAGTGAGCAATGATTGTGCCATTGCATGTCAGCCTGGGTGGCAGAGTGATACCCTCTCTCTAAAAGAAAGAGAGAGAATAGTAGATTGTCAACAAAAAATGCTTACTGAAGAATAAATAAATTTTCCTTATATAAATTTTGTCAGTGGGTCCAGTCTTAGAAACAAACTGTGGTTGCTTCCTCATTCACAACTCTTCCCCAATAGTGATGTCTGGATTTGAGGAAGGGAAAACATAGGGAATAAAGAAGTGGAGTGAGGTACTTTTTCACTGTCTGTTTTCTCCCTTCCCCAGATCTGGTCGTACTTTATTTATTTTGTGGTCCATTAGGAACTGCTGTCTTTC
Source organism: Colobus angolensis palliatus (assembly GCF_000951035.1). Classification (NCBI taxonomy): domain Eukaryota; kingdom Metazoa; phylum Chordata; class Mammalia; order Primates; family Cercopithecidae; genus Colobus; species Colobus angolensis. The sequence continues at coordinate 4,621,123 of NW_012112142.1, read as the reverse complement.
TTCATGAACTTACCTTCCTGAATACCATGATGCTTTTAAGAATGGGCACTTGGTTCAAGCAGGCCAAATAGAATCCTTCTCTTGATTTTTTGGAGCTGAAGAAAGAGATAAAAGCCTTTTCCCCATGGGTGGTGAGCCAGAAATCTGCTGAATCACTCCAGCCCCTGGGTAGAGAAAGCACATTTTCAGGAGAAGAAATGGAAGTCAACCTATAAAAAGAAGCAGAGATCAGAAACAGACAATTCTGATAGTGTTTGGACCCCTGGTTCTTTTTTCTGAGACCACTCCCAAAGCTTCCTTGCTTTCCAAAGTATATTTGTTAGAACTTCTTCTGGTTCTTATTGGATAAAGTCCAAACTCTGGAGTTTGACAATCTGGCATTTCCAGCACCAGTCAGCCTTATCTTGCTTCTAGCTTCCTAGTCAAGAGTTGCCTTCTCCCAGATGCCATGCTCATTTTCGGTTGTGTGGTTTTCTTGAATGACCTCTTGCCTCCTCTCTCTGTAATACTAATTATTGCCTTTCTTCAGGGTCTAGTTCAACATCTATCTGCTCTATTAAAGCCCTTCTTGATCGATCTTTTCCTTCTCTGAACTACTGTAACCCTTTTATTCCCAGCTTTTCTATGTGGTCTGAAACATAGTTATCTTTCTACCATGGTTTGTTTTGCTATGTATTTTGTGTGTAAGATTTTTTTTTCATGTGTTTATTTACTTACAAATTTGTACCAGTTATCAGTTATCTTGGGACATAGTACTAACTATAAATGCAAGTAAACGTCTGAGAAGAAAGAACATCTGAGATTGGAAGTCAAATAGGTTTCTTGGAGGAACTCCGTCTCTCACTAGAATTTGAGAACAAGCAGGATTTGGTAGGTATAGAGGAGAGTGGAGGGTGTTTTAGGTGGGAACAGTGGCATCAAAAAGGACACTGAGATGAGACTCTCATCTGAGTTGAGACCAGTTATTTATGCCTTGATTTGTTTGGGCATGACAGTTTAGGGTGAGGAGTAGAGGAGAATTGAGCTGATCTACATAAAAAGAGAGCAGAATATGAGACTCTTGCAAGCAATCCAGAAGGGAGAAAAGAGGAGCAGAGCTGGAAGTTTGGGAGAAAGGAGGAGAATGGAGCAGCAAGCCTTGGGAGGTTGTGTATAGCCCAATGTGATCGTTCTCCATGTTCCCAGTACCTCAGGAAATTAAAGCAAACTCATAAAATGCTTGGAGAACATGCATATTTTTTGGAAACTGATGAAGGGATAGAGTTTTGGCTTGTCAAGGGAGAAAACTGAGGAAACACACATGAATGCAGGTGCTGTAGGCAGAGTGACCATGAAAGAAAGACAGCAGCCCTTGGGGATCTGCAGAAAGCATGAGGAGAGTTTCAAGACTTAACTGTGTCTGGATTTGGGGATTCAAGCCAAACAGCAGGATGTCTCAACAATCATCTGGGTCATAAACGTTTATTCATTTGGTAGTAGGCAAATTACTTTTGCCTTCCCATGTTGATGATAAGTCCCGTGAGTAGAGTCCATATTGTCTCTCCTGTCTCAAAGTCTCTCAAACTGGGTCAAGCTCAAAGTAACTATTTGTATACCTTGTCTCTCCACTTTCCATTGCCTTCTCTATATCAGTGTTGGGCTGATAACTGGTACAATTCTGCTTTTATCAAGTTGGTTTCCAGATCTATAGAAGAAGAAGGGAAAGGAGGAGAGAGGAAGAGGAGGACCCTGTAATTGCTCTCTGGATGTTAAACTTATAGTGGCCAGATTCCTCCATTATCAAGCTTCATTCCATGTATCTAACCTCATCTGATTTTGCCCACATGGTTCTCTTTTCCAGGAATATTGAGTTCTGCTCTCTCTACTCACATAGCATGGAGAGTCTCATCTCAGTGTCCTTTTTGATGCTGCTGTTCCCACCTAAAACACCCTCCACTCTCCTCTCTACCTACCAAATCCTGCTTGTTCTCAAATACTAGCAAGAGATGGAGTTCCTCCAAGAAATCTATTTGACTTCCAATCTCCAATTATCTTTCTTCTCAGACTTTTAATTGCATTTATAATTAGTACTGTGTCCAGTGACATTCATTATTGTTCTCTTGGTGATTTTATCATGGCCAGTCTTCTCATAATCACCTTGAGGATTAAAATAGTGACTTGTAGTTTTCATGTAGTAGATACTTAGTACTTAGTGTTTTCTAAGTCCCTTCCCTAAATGAGTTCACCAAGGACAGGAGCTTTGTTTTGTTTCCTCCTCTTCCCCCAAAGCCAGAACTTGCCTGGAAAATCGTGGGTACTCAGTGAATAGATATTGAATGAATTAATGAATGAATAACAGCCTGCCAAACTTTATGAGATACAGCATTGCAGAACAACCTATTTTTCTTTTCTTTCCCACATATTATTTCATACTTTTTCATCTCTCCCTTGACTCTATTACAACTCCTTTGTTGAATTTCTCAGCCTTTTAGATAATTTCAAATGCCACTACCTAGCTTCTTCAGTGTGGTATCAGTCACTCTGAAAGCACAGCACTTATTTCAAATCACATTTGTGCCAAATTTAATCCATTTATACTGAAAGAGAAAGCAGGGTAGCCATGTAGATGCATAGCCTGCTCCTTCATGTCCACACTCCCTTGAGTGTATCACAACACAGAAAACATGGGACTTGAGCATGTATATAGCAGAATGGAATCTCTCTAGAGAGGTACCATTTTCATAAATGGAAATATTCAGTATCATAAAGATATCAATAATCCTCAAATTCATATATAAAAATCTGTTGCAAGTCCAATCGAAATCCCAACAGAGAATTCTATGTAGTGAAAGTTAATAGTTTGATTCCAAAATTCACTTGGAACAAAAGATTGTGAAAAGCCAAGGTAGTTTTAAAGAAGAATGAAGGGAAGGCAGTTTGGTTTTTCAGATATCAGGATGTATTGTGAAGCCATATTAATTAATTCAAAGTGATGTTAGTGCAGGGATAGGCAAACATACCAATTAAACAGAACAGAGGGCCCAACATACATTTTTATATCTACAAAAGTGACACTACAAATTAGTATGGGGCTGGTGGGCACAGTGGCTTTCGCCTGTAATCCCAGCCCTTTGGGAGGCAGAAGTGGGAGAATTACTTGAGCCCGGGCATTTGAGATTAGGCCTGGGAAAGACGGTAAGACTTTATCTCTACAAAAAATAAAAAAGTTAGCTGAGCATGGTAGTCCTAGCTATTTGGGAGGCTAAGATGGGAGGCTTGAGCCAAGGAGTTTGAGACTTCAGTGAGCTATGATCATGCCACTGCACTCCAGCCAGGGCAACAGAGTGAGACCCCATTTCTAAACAAAAAAAATTAGCATGGAATATTAGGTTGGAAAAAATTGTGCTATAACAATTGGCTAACTGTATAAAACAAAAGAGTGTCTACTATATTATATACAAAAATAAAAAATAAATTTCAGATGGATTAATTATGCAAATGTAAAAAGCAGAAACTATAAATACATTCAAGGAAAATACAGATTATTTTCAAGGCTTCAGATAGGGAAACATCTGAAGGGATGTTTCAAGGCTTCAGATAGGGAAACATATTCTAAACAACACAGAAAATGCATAAACCAAAAGAAAAAAGATGAATAAATTTGACTGCATTAAAATTTAAAGCTTATTTATAAAAAGACACTATAAAAAAATTAAAAGGCAAGTCACAGACCGAGAGAAGATATTTCAACCATATATCTGATGAAGAGTAGTATCAGGAATATATATATTTTTAAGCTCAATAAGAAAAAGACAAGAATTAAATAGAAAAAAATGGGCAAGGGTATGAATAGGCAATTCACAGAAACAGAAAAATCACCATTTATGTTATTCTCTGCTAGTATCCAGAGAACTACAACATCTAATAAAATTGAGAATGCAGATCCCCTATTTTACTGCCATTATTTTATTTTATTTTATTTTTTTAAGAGAGGGAGTCTTGCTCTGTCTCCCAGGCTGGAGTGCAGTGGCATGATCTCAGCTCACTGCAACCTCTGCCTTCTGGGTTCTAGCAATTCTCCTGCTTTAGCCTCCCAAGTAGCTGGGATTATAGGTGCACACTGCCATGCCCGGCTAATTTTTTATATTTTTAGTAGAGACAGGGTTTCACCGTGTCGCCCAGGCTGCTCTCGAGCTCCTGAGCTCAGGCAATCCATCTGGCTTGGCCTCCCAAAGTACTAGGATTACAGGCCTGAGCCACCGCACCTGGCCTGGCATTCTTTTTAAGGTACATATGTGTATTAGAAAAGCTCTTGTGTATGTGAACAAGTAGTTATGTCTCAGGAAGATTGTAATTGTAAAAAATTGGGAAAAACCCAAATTCTTGCTAACAAAGGAATAGATAAATAACTTGTGGTATTAAAAAAAAAACAGGTAAAGGTAAACTAATTAGGGCTATGTGAGTCAACATGACTATACCTCAAAAAACATAATTTGAAGAAAGCAAATTGAGTGTATACAGCATTATACCATTTACATAAAGTTTGAAAACACACAAAACAATATTTTGTATCATTGAAGGACATATGTTGTATAGTATAGCAGACTGGATTCCCAAAAAAGTAAGTTCTAAGATAGAGATTATCAAGCAAGAGGTTCTTTAGTGAGTGATTTTGGGAACAACATCTTGTGGAGGGGAGGTGAGGGAGGACTGCACAGAAGGGAGCTTGGGCTGTGACGCAGACCTAACAGAGACCTCAGTCAACCCCTCTGCAGGCCTCTGAAACTGGGATTACCCTGCAGAATTGTCTTGAGTTGAGGTGAGGGCCCTTCCCTTTACAGCCCTGCAATGATGAGTCATTGGATAATAGGAAAATGCATGACCTGGAGGAGGCAGCTCTCCTCTGTCTCTGTATAGTCATTAGGAACATTCAACACCAATATTGTGTTACTCTCCTAGAAATGTGGTAGCATTTTACTTTCCCATGTCCTTTAAGTTAGAGTTGGCCAATGGAATGGGAGCAGAAGTTGCACGGGTCATCTCTAGGTAGAAGCTTTTCATAGTCCTGATGTAATTCTCCAAATTTCCTTCCCACTACCATGGTGATCTGTGACATTCTAAGTGGTAGAAGCTCTTCCAGCTGCATTTCTCAATGAAGATAATGTGGATCAGTGCATTCAGCCATCCTGTAATCAACATGAGGCATGAGAAAAAAGTAAACATTTTCTTCTGTAAATCACTGATATACTGCGGTTATTTGTCACTGCAGCATAACCTACATGTTTGGACTGATACCACCTTTTGATTCCAAATGTCACTTTTACCATCTCTGATTTCTCTTCTTCTTGTCATACGTATTTACTTAACATTCTTTTTTGTCCTGTTCAAAATCAGGATTTCACAAAATGTGTTCTGTAGAAAACTAGTCATGTGAGATGCTCTCCAAAATCGTAGTTTTTATGGTCAACTAAGTAGGAAACCACGTACTTTATCACTCTCTAAGGGATTTTTAATTGCTCATTAGCATATTAAATTTCCTAAGCAGTCTTTCCATTAAAAAACCTGTATTAATTAATTTTAATCTTCCATTTCACAAACTCATTTGACTATGGAATCCTAAAAATAACATCTATTAACATCTGACAGAGAAACACATTTTTGGAAAGTATGCCCTAAGCATTCTTCCACTTTCCGTTGCAAATTAAACACATCCAGCGGTCTACTTGGAAGTGAAGAGAATGGAACTAGGACTTATTTACAATGGGTCCAAGAACTAACAGCCTTTCTACAGGCATAAAATTTCAATAGCATTGACTTGTAAAGAAACTATTCAACTGACTTCAAAATCAATCAACACACATGTAGAATATAGAGAATGTGAAACACAAATACGTATGTATTGGCTAAGGGGTCCTTAATTACCTAAGGCTGGTAATATGTTTGCAAAGATAACATGCAAACACATAAAAAAAAAAAAAACATTAGAAAATAACCACTGCCAAATGAGTGGGTATAGACAGAACATTGAGGTTGTCTAAGATCATACAGTGAGTAAAGGCCAGCGTTAGTAGCAACCACATTCCATATATTGGGTCTCAGAATCAAAGATTCACTGAGTCACACATCATTCTTTGATATTATTCTGAATCTCTTGAAGTCTGATGTATAAGAACTTAAATCTTAAGCACAAACAATTAGGGTAATTAGCATCTCTGTATATTTCCATCATGGCATCAGACAACAAAAGGAAACTTGCCAATTTCCCAATCAGGCAAAGTCCAAAAAACACTTTCCTGCCTGCCTGCCTTATTATTGCAGCAAATTATAGCACCACTTGCTGGCTAAGAAAATGGCTCACTCAGAATGAGAAGACAGGGCCGGCGGCTGCCTGTGCCTTTAGAAAATGTTTGTTTGTTTTGTTTTTTAAAGAATTTAGATAAGAGTTAAAGAATTACTTATTTCTAATGAAAACTCTACATTTTAATAAATTGGAGTGGTGGACAACTTGGAATGGATGGAGCAGAATGTTGCATAATCTCTAATCTCTCCCCTGCTTCTTTTTATATGTTTTGAATGAAGAGAGAACTATTTTAGTTGACAGGAAGAAAAGACAAAAACTTTAAAAAGAACACAAAACTACCAAGGTTTTGTCTTTGCCTGCATGCATAAAACTTGAGATTGGAATAAAATTCTCAGTCTAATGTATTGGAGACTCAGAATCCAGATATTTTGGGAGTAGATGGCTCAGCAAAAACACAGATTACTTTTAGACTCAATCTATTATTTATTATTTCAATTTATAAAAAATGCACCCAATGCATCTTTGGGATGAAGAGTTCAAAGTCATTGTGATTGTGTAGTTGGCTTATCTCTCACATATAGAAATCTGCCTATTTTATGTTGACTTGAAGTTGTGTTCTTTGAGGGACTGTCATGCCATAAAGACAAAAAATTAATTTTAAAGAATAAAGTCACAGTGTCATCATAGATATATCACATAATGATTTCCTGTCAATAGAGGTTTTAGTTCAATTATGAGGAGTGGCTGCTGATATTTGGAGCGGGACTTTATTTTTTATCTCTATAGTTAATCATTCCTATTGCCTTGAAGTCAGAATAAAAAAACCCTCCATAGAGTTCAAAGTGTTAACCCCATTATTTAGAAAATGAAGTAATTAGGGTTTTTTTTAATTATCTGTGTTTACATTAAATTACCATTTCTAACACTTCCCCTTCTTCCTTCCAACTCCCCTCCCTGACCCCACTTCTAAAACACTTCTTTTTGGTCTGCCAAGTAGACTCAGTTTTCCAATTTGATTAAAGAGAAAATGATTATGCTGAACTCAAAAGATTCCTGTATTATTTTAGTTGGAGATTGATAATGATTCTTTAAAAGTTCTAATTTTGATTCTGAGACTCTCTTTCCTAAAATAATTCATAATGCTGGGAAACAGCATTTCTTATATTAAAATTTAATTTCAAGTGCTACATTTATTTGAAAAAATATTACTTTGAAATCAGTTTCTTGCTTTTCACTTAAAATATACTGTAAGCAGATAAAAAAATTAAGCTGACTTTAAAAAGCTCTATTATAGATATCTACATACATAAATATTCAAATCTTGAGTTGAGTTTTGTTTTTACTTGATTTTTTGTTGTTTCCTGTGTAATTATATGTATCTAGTGGGTTGCACCTATTTTCAATTAAAGTAGAAGCAATCAAAGTCTGGCTATGTGCTAAATACATTTTTGTATTGCTCTTCTTATTTTTAAAGGTGAAAAACATTAATACATTCATAAATTCATAAATCAGCATCACTTGGCAAACTTCTTATATTAAATTAAGCAACATTTAATTATTAAGCTCACTAGACAAATGAGTGAGATGCTAATTAAAGCCCCAGCAAACAGCCACTCTCCATTCCTGGTTTATAATTCAGTGTCCACCAAAAGAGTCAAATAAAGGTCACCATATTACCTCACATCTGAACATTTAGAGAAGGAATCTGCCTGTTGAATCAGCCTCATTAGATCTAAATCTGAATATTTTAAAAAGTATATAAAACAAACAAATATGCTAAAAACTCCATAGACTGAGATTTCAAAAATGACATAAAGAGAAGTTACTTAGAAAAGTACATTTCACATTTTTGTGCAAAAAGTAAAAGCAAAGCAGTATTTTCAAATAGCAGGTAGATAGGCATTTGTGGTAAATAGAATTTTATTTCTTAAAATGTGTATTATCAACTCAACATTGCTGTAAGGCGTAAGTAGGATGAATAAAGCTGTATGGTACAGAAATAGACTTAAAATTGAGTTCAAGTTTTATCGTATGAATGTGAATGAAAATACTTCAAATGCTTAATCTGAACAAACTACTTATCATGGAGAACTTAATGAAATACTGGTTTCAAACAGTTTTTAGGACATAAACTACATAATAAAGAACCAGGGATCCTATTGCCTATTACAATGAAGTGTTTCTGAAAGTACGTTACATCTTTCAGCCTCCAGTTGATAAACATGATTGGACCACCTTCCAGAAGGAGGCTGCAAGAGTTCCTATGAGGCTGTCCAATTAGAGATTTCAAGAGCCAAATTCATATCATGTCAAACACTGCTGCTACTTTCTCTGCATTGCCTTCAGGAAAGCATAAAGCAACCCACAGACTATTGTGAAATGCTTACCTGCCCAAAGTATGAGAAATGAGAAGTGAAAGGACCAGGTACATTTTCTCTGAGATTTCAACTCTGTATTGTGTTTTTAAAGTAGAATTTAATAGGAATGAAAAATTCGGTTAGTCTGTTTCATCTGGTTAATTAAGACAACCTTAGGGTAGAAGGGTTATTTGCACTTATTGAATTAAGTAGCTAGTGAAACAGTTTTTCAGGGAAGCCAAGCACTATGCTAGGCACATATAATTGCCATGACAGTGAGTTCATGTCCCCTGTGTCCATGCTGTTAGCAATGAGATTTCACAGATCTGTTCATCAAGAAGTGGAATCTATCTCTTCATCCCTGTAATTGGGGTTTACTTTGTGATTTGTTTTGACCAATAGAATGTGGCAGAAATGATGACGTGGCAGTACCCAGTCTAGCACTTAAGAAGTTTCACCGACTCTTCTCTTGGGACTCCTTCCTCTGTCAGATGAACAAGCCTTGGCTACCTAGCTAGGGGATAAGACCACAAGGACCAGAACTAAGTCAGCCCAGTTATGCTAACAGAGGCCCCAGACACATGAGATAGCCCAGCCAAGATCAACAGATCTGACCTAAAGCTGATTTACAGCTGACCACAGGCACATGCAGGAGCCCAGCTGAGATCAGAGCAACTGTCCAGCTGAGCTCAGCCTAAATTGCCATGAACTAAATAAATAAATGATACAAGTATATTGTAATCTCATAATACTCCACTGTCCTCAGTTAACACTGTGGTACCTTACAGGAGTCAAGAAATTCAAAGCCTGAACACATGAACACATTAAGCCACATCCCTATATGCACTGTCATCTTTAGATTGTCTGTTGGACACATTACAAGTCTGTGCCTGAATCAAACTTCATAGTCACTGCCTTTCAGTAACTTTTAAATAGTATTTATTATGGTAAAATCATTTACAAGCCAGGTGCAGTGACTCATACCTGTGGTCCCAGCATTTTTGGAGGCCAGGGCAGGTGGCTCGCTTGACCTAGGAGTTAGAGACCAGCCTGGGCAACATGGCGAAACCCCGTCTCTACAAAAAATACAAAAATGTTAGACATGGTGGTGCATGCCTGTAGTCCCAGCTACTCAGGAGGCTGAGGTGGGAAGATTAATTGAGTCCAGGAGTTTGAGGCTGCAGTGAACTGTGATAGTGTCACTGCACTCCAGCCCGAGAGACAGAGTCAGACCCTGTCTCAAACCATCCCCCCAAAATTTACATTACTATGTAGAACTATACACAAAGTGTGTTTATGCTTGCTTGATTGACTTTGTTAATTATTAAACAATTTACAGTTGAGAACCAAAAAGAAATTAAGCTAACAAGCTTCACGTATTCACTAAAAACCAGACAATAGTGCAGGTTTTTGTACAATTAGTGATGTGTGTGTATATGATATTAGGAATGATCATCAATTCTCCCTCGTATCTGGGCATTTCAGATCAGTCAAGGACCATTCTATGAAATTAGAGTTGTGGCCAATAATGAGTAAGGAGATTGAATCAGTAATAAAAGATTTCTTTCACATCAAGGAAAAGCCAGGACCTGATGGCTTCACTGCTGAATTTGACCACACATTTAAATAATTAATACCAATATTTCTCAGACTCTCAAAGCATAATACCAAAGTGTAAATTATCCCTGGAGGCAAGGATGGTTTAACACATGCAAATTAATATATGTGACACAACACAGAGAATGAAGGACAAAAACCATATGATCATCTCAATAGATGCAGAAAAAGATTTGACAAAACTTGGCATCCTTTCAGTATAAAAACTCTCAACAAATTAAGTATAGAATGAATGCACCTGAACACAATAAAAGCCTTATATGACAAGCCCACAGCTAACATTATACTCAGTGGTGAAAAGTTGAAAGCTTTTTTTAAAGTCACGAACAAGATAAGGTTGCTCACTCTTGCCACTTCTTTTCACCATAGTGCTGGAATTCCTAGCCACAGTAACTAGGCAAGAGAAAGAAATGAGTCATCCAAATCTGAAATGAAGAGGTTAAATTGTCTGTTTGCAGACATGATGTTATATACAGAAAACCCTAAAGTCTCCAAGTTACAATTAATAAATGAATTCGGTCAAGTTGCAGGAAAAAATCAACATACAAAAATAAAGAGTGTTGTAATACACTAACAATGAACTATTCAAAAGGAAAATCAAGAAAGTATCTTATTTACAATAGCTAAAATAAATACTTAAGAATAAATTTAGCCAAGGAGGTAAAAGATCTGTACACTGCAAGCTATAAACTATTGATGAAAGAAATTGAAGAAACAACTAAATAGAAATATATTTTGTGTTCAATGATTGGAAGAATTAATATTGTTAAAATGTCCATACTATCTAAGGCAATGTACAGGTTCAGTCTAATCTGTATCAAAATTCCAATAAAATATTTCACTGAAATAGAAAAAAGAATTCTAACATTTGTATGGAATCATAAAAAGTCCTGAAGAGCCAGAGCAATCTTAAGCAAAAAGAACAAAGCGGGAGGCATCACACTACTTGATTTCAATATATATTACAAAGTTATAGTAATCAAAACAGCATGGTACTGGCATAAAAACAGACACATCAACCAATAGAACAGAATCAGAGTAGAGAGACTGGAAATAAACCCATGCCATTTACAGTCAGTTCATTTTCGACAAAGATGCCACGAACACACAGTGGAGAAGGAACAGTCTCTTCAATAGATAGTTTTGGAGAAACTGGATATCCACAGCAGAATAATGAAATTAGACCCTTATCTGATACCATATACAAAAATTAACTCAAAATGGATTAAAAACTTAAACATCAGACCTGATTAAAAGTACTAGAAGAAAATACAGGAGGAAAGTTCCATAACATCAATTTTGCATAGGCAACAAAGCAAAAAATAGACAAATAGAATCACAGCAAATAGAATCACCAAAAAGCTTCTACTCTGTGAAGGAAACAACCAACAGAATGAAGAGACAACCTATGGAATGAGAGAAAATATTTCAAACTATGCATCTGATAAGGAGTTAATATCCAAAATATGTAAGGTACTCAAATAACTTAACAGCAAGAAAACAAATAACCTAATTTAAAAATGGGCAAAGAACCTGAACAGATATGTCTCAAAAGAAGATGTACTAATAACCAACAAATATATGAAAAAATGCTCAACATCACTAATTATCAGAGAAACGTAAATTAAATCTACAATAAGCTATCACTTCATGTATGTTATAATGGCTGTTATCAAAAAGTCAGAAGAGAACAAGTATTAGGATGTGGAGAAAAGGGAACTCTTGCATACCATTGGTGGGAGTGTAAATTAGTGCAAACATTATGGAAAACAGTAAGGAAATTCCTCAAAAAATTAAAAATAGACCTAGCATATGATCCAGCAATCCCACCACTGAGTATATATACAAAGAAAATGACATTAATATATTGAAGAGATATCTGCACTCCCATATGGATTGTAGCATTATTCCCAATAACAAGATACAGAATCAGCCGAAGTGCTGGTAAAGGATGAATGGAGTTTTAAAAATGTTATATATACATACATACACATATAACATATTACATTTATACACACACAATGGAATGTTTTAAAACTTTAAAAAATGTTCTATATATAATATACATATCACATTTATACACACAGCCATACAATAGAATATTATTCAAACTTAAATTTAAAAAAGAAGAAAATTCTGTCATTTGTATCAACATGGATGAATCTGAAGGACATTATGCTAAGTGAAATAAAGCACAGTAAGACAAATACCTCGCGATCTCACTTATACGTGGAATCTATAAAATTTGATTTCTAGAAGTAGAGAATAGAATGGTAGTTGGGAGAGGAGGGAGAATTGGGGAGATGTTGGTCAAAGGATACACAATTTCAGTTAGGAGAAATAAACTCAGGAGATTTATTGTACAACATGGTGACTCTAGTTGACAACAATGTATGATGTACTTGAAAATTGCTAAGAGAGTGGATTTTAAATGTTCTCACCACACAAAAAATAATTATGTGAGGTAATGCCTATGTTAATTAGCTGAATTTAGCCATTTCCCGATTATACATGATTCAAAACATCATGTTGTGCAGCATAAATATATACAATTTGTATTTATCAGTTAAAAAAAATCAACAATGACAAGGCCAGGTGGTGTGGCTCATGTCTGTAATTCCAGCACTTTGGGAGGCTGAGGCGGGCAGATCACCTGAGGTTAGGAGTTGGAGCCAGCCTAGCCAACATGGTGAATGAAACCCCATCTCTACTAAAAATACAAAAATTAGCCTGGTGGTGGTGCATGCCTGTAATCCCAGCTACTCGGGAGGCTGAGGCAGAAGAATTGGTTAAACCCAGGAGGCAGAGGTTCCAGTGAGCCTGAGGTTGCACCACTGCACTCCAGCCTGGGTGACAAAGCGAGACTCCATCTCAAAAAAAAAAAAAAAAAAAAAAATCAGCAACAACAAAAAGTAGACACACGAAGTCTCCTCATCCTGAATCATTCACGTTATTATAACTTTAGGCCACTATATATTAATGTCCAAATTCATCATGAGCCATAGAGCAGACAAATGATAGAATTTGGAGTAGGAAGAATCTTCAGGGCTTACTGAATGTGGGGGCAAAAACCAGCAGTATATAAAGAACCCCATTCTCTTCCTAGCTGTACCACACATACCTTCTTTAGCCTAAAATTTGTTATCAGTAAAGTGAGAATTTGGGTATAAATGATTTCTTTGAGGTAGAGGGCAATTAAAAAAATTAATTCCTCTCTGCGTTCTGAAGGATGGTGAAAAAGAGCTGAATTACATAGGACAATAAGTTTTTGAGAAGCCAAGTGGGGAAACAGAAGAAGGAAGATATAACCAGACAAAAGAAGTCTAATGGGAGGAATCTGGGGAATTTTCTTTTGCATGCTGTGTGAGTGTGCCCATAAGCCTTGCCCATTCTTTGGGAGTTAAAATATTGGGACAGGTTGGGAAGGTGCCGGGGATGTATTGCAAAGTACAACTAAGTCCATCTAAGGGATCTAACATGTGCCGGGAGTGAGAAGAGAAGCTGTCCACAAAAGGCCAGTCATCTTTGGGTTCCATGAGATTCTTTGTGTGTCTCAAAATCTCTGGCTGTGAAAGCTATCCCTGCTTCACAGCATTTATCTTAAATAATAACTTGCTTTTTTTCTAAATCTTCTCAGAATTTTTGATGAGCCATTTGGAACCTGACTGATGTATATCTCTGTGCTATATATTAAGAAAGGATTTGTCCAGAAGAAAAAAAAATTACACAAACAGGACTATAAAAATGACAAGAAAAAAAAGCTGCTTGAAAGAGCAGTTTTCAAACACCTTACATACCTTGAAACATGATTTTATCAATTTTCCTTCATAAAATACATTAACGTTATGACCAATCATCTAAAATGATGTGTCTATATGTTTTTTTCTAATTGTGCACAAAGATAATTGGAAGACATTTCCTTTTTAATGTGTAAATTAAAACAAGATTTAGGGAAGTTGGCTAATAATATGGCAGGCTGATTAGATGAATTAGTAAATTAACCCAAGCTGTTACTGTACATATGTAAGTCCTCTGAGATAGGAATTTTTAATTGATTCCTCAAGGGTACTTGTTAAAGTGGCAAGATGGTTGCTTGACTGTTCATGTAAATAATAATAATTAAAAAAAGCTAGCATAAAAAATGCTGTCAGTTAACCTCCATACTGGTGGTAATGAACTTCATGCAGACACCACAATCACTGAACATCAAAGTTCCAGTTGAAATGCAAGCCCAGATAACTTCATTTGCTCTCTTCCTGCTCCCCTTCCAACTCCCTCCGTCTCCAGTCTTATCCATCAGCAAGGGCAGACCCCTCTTGTCACCTACCTGTGCCCACACTCCAGTCCCCTCCAGCTCAGTTGTCCTCTTTACCTCTATCGTATACTACGGATTTGTGCATCATTCTAATGCTCACATCCTATCTCCCCTATAAAGTGCTAAATACATCGAAACTTCTTGTAGTGTCATGTAGTAGAAAGGGAATGGGATTTCATCTGCCTGAGCTGGTTTCAAATCCTAACTACTCAATTTTATAAATGTGCAACTTATGGAAGGTGACTTAAGTAGAGTCCATGTTTCCTCATTTGTAATTTGAAGATGGTAATACCTATTTTGCATGGTTGCTGTGGGAATTTAAGATGATGTAGACAAAGCTCCCAGGATTTAGCACTTCATTAGTAGTGAAAATTATTTCCTTTGCCTGTCTCCTTTTATTGAAATCCAGCTTTACTCCAAGTGACACTGCTTCCACCACGACACTGACTGTTGCTCCTATATTTGGGCTTCTTTTTTAAATTTTAAAAATTAAAAAAGAAAACTTTTATTTTAGGTTCAGAGGTACATGTGCAGGTTTGTTATAGGGTAAATTGCCATGTCATGGGGACTTGTATACAGGTTATTTTGTCATTCAGGTGATAAGCATAGTACCCAATAGGTAGGTTTTCAATCCTCACGCTCCCCTCTCCCTCCACTCTCAGGTGAGCTCTGGTGTTTGTTGTTCCTTCTTTGTGTCCATGTGTACTCAAGGTTTAGCCCCCACTTATAAGTGAGAACATGTGGTATTTGCTTTTCTTTTCCTGTTTTAGTTCACTTAGGACAATGGCCTCCAGCTCCATCCATATTGCTGCAAAGGACATTATCTTGCTCTTTTTTATGACTGTGTAGTATTCCATGGTGTGTATATACCACATTTTCTTTATCCAGTCTACCAGCAAAAAACAAATAACTAATTAGAAAGTGGGCAAAAGACATGAACACTTTTCAAAGGAAGACACACATGTGACCAACAAGCATAGGAAAAAATGCTCAATATCACTAATCATTAGAGAAATGCAAATCGAAACCAAATGAGCACTGGGCACAGTGGCTCATGCCTGTAATCCCAGCACTGTGGGAAGCTGAGGTGGGCAGATCACCTGAGTTCAGGAGTTCGAGACCGGCCTGGCTGACATGACCAAACCCTGTCTCTACTAAAAATACAAAATTTAACTAGGCATGATGGTGCATGCCTGTAATCCCAGCTACTCAGGAGACTAAGGCAGGAGAACCACTTGAACCCAGGAGGCAGAGGTTGCAGTGAGCCAAGAGTGCACCACTGTACTCTAGCCTGGGCGACAGAGTGGGACTCCATCTCAACAAAACCCAGAAAAACAGAAAACCAAATGAGATACCATCTCACACTAGTCAGAATGGATATTTTAGCTTCTTAAAGAGGACTCAGCATTATCCTGGTTCCCCAAAACTGCTTTCTGACAATTTTATGTAGTTTTCACCTAATAATGAAGTGTCCTGGACACTTCCATCTTTTACTTTCAAACAAAAACATTTATGCAATTGTTCTTTCATTTAATCCTTACAAGAATTCCAGGTGGTAGGGAAGGCCCATATTATTATCTCCATGATATATTCAAGTTCTCGTTACTGTCACCCCTGGGTCATTTCTTCTTAATCCTGAGGACTTTGGAGCTTGGCTCACAGCTTCTCTCTATTCTACCATCTACTGTCAACTTTAGTGACATCATGATATTTACTGGTGAACCATCAAATGGCCTGCCCTTACACGGACATTTACCTCCATTTCATTTTACCAATTACATTTACAGAAGAATATTTTGGACTTTTGGATCACTTTTAACTGCTCGTCTGAAAATTTGAATTTAAAATGACTCTCTCTGCTGGCAACCTTGTATGTTTTCTCTTCTCAAACTTTTCCATTTCCATAAAACCTGTTCTGCCTCAGGACACAGTCCTGCTTCTTGAGTCCTTCCTGGTCCACTTCATTTCCTCCATAACCAGCCTGAATTTCCAGTGTGTGCTTGTTCATTCATTCGTTCACTTGTTCATTCATTTATTCCACATTTGTTGAGTGTATTTTGTGTGTCAGACACTGTGGTAGGAACTGTGCTAGGCTCTGACCTCAGTCCAGAAGCAGCTCAGGGCAGACGGGTCAGTCAGTCCTTTCATCATACCCTCTTTGACACTTTTGGATTCGTTATCCTCTTTTCTTTCCTTTGTTCCTAGCAGGCAAACTATCTGATTTATTTCTTTCTTTCCCTGTTCTTAGACCCTCTGGCTCTAATCATCTCTAGGGAACATCTTGTCTCCTTCTGACTCCTTGCCTAAGCTGAGCCTTCAGTGCAAATCTAATTACTCATATATCCCCGGACAATCCTCTTTCTCTGCAGCCCCCGTTATTCCAAAACTTTCCTTTCTCTTCAAACCTGTATGCACCCTCCACATTCCAGCTCTCCGAGTGGATGACCCAGCCTGGCTTTACTAAGAAAACAAAGACCATTAGTTATGAATTCCCTCAGTATCCCTCACCAGTTATCTAGACTTCTTCCATATTGTTCTCCTGTTTTTTTTCCCTCCCCCACCAAAAGGTAAGATCAAATGCTATGGTCTGACTGTGTCCTCCAAAATGCATATGTTGAAACTTGATTGCAATGTGATATATAGTGTTAAGAAATGGGGCCTTGCCAGCACCTTAATCTTGGACTTTCCAGCTTCCAGAACTGTGGGAAATAAATTTATATTATTAATAAATTATCCAGTCTCAGGTGCTTTGTTTTAGTGGCAAGAACTGACAAAGACAATAAAGCAAGAGAAGACATTGTTTTCATAGGTAGCATCTTCTTAGGTTCTTTGGTCCAATCTCCTGACTTCCACCTCGATTTCTTATATTATGTGTTCTTTCAATCTTCCATGTTGCTTTCTTCAATAGATTCTTACCCTTAGCCTACAAATTTCTTCAGAGTCTTCTTTTCAGCCTCCCTACTCCTCAGGCTTCCACACAAAATTCCATTAACAATCAGCAATCTTGAGGAAGATGTCTCCACTCATTGCCTTCAATAATTTGCCTTTTCTTCCTCCAAAACTAACAAAATTGCTTCAATACCTACTAGCCAATTTCCAGTGGCCCTTCAGGCTTCTAGTTCCTGGAAGCAATTGACCACCTCTTGTGTTTATTCTGACCCAGTCTACCATCTGGCCAGAATTTGGCAAGTAGGAGCTCCAGCAAAAATCCTAGATTTTTTTTTTTTTTTTTTTGCCTTTTTCCAGTCTCGATCCTCCACCTCCAAGGTTCTGCATTTACTTGGTGTTTGACCTTTTGCTCCATCTTTGACTTCCAGCCAAAACTTATCACTTCAATCTGATGACAGATTTGCATTCTCTGGAAAATGTTTGGAACATGCCCACAGTGCCTTACAGGGTTCCAGGCGCTGTAACCCTACTCTGTGCCTAGTTAGCATATCTGGTTTCCCTGAGGGGTCTGGTCTGACCTCCTGTGCATGAGTGGGAGTCTTAAAGTCTCACCTCCCTTGGTTTTCATGACACTTTCCTCTCCTGATGCTTTTTATACTCCTCTAACCAGTCTTTCAAATATCTTGTGAAATCTCTTCTTTCTTCTCTTCTCACTCTATACTCTTTTCTTGGCAGATCTCATCCACTCCATTGGCTTAAATACCATCTCTACATTGCCAGCTCCCAAATTTATAATTCCAATTTTGAATTTTTTTCTAAGTTCTACATATGTAATGCAAAATGCCCACTGGATAGCTTCTGTAATTTGGACCTCAAATTCAACATAATTAAAAGCGAATTTATCATCTTTTTCTTCTAATCTGTATCTTTTCTGCGTTCCCTGTCTCGGTTAATATTACTTTTAACTGATTGCACCAGGGGTCCCCAACCCTGGGGCCAAGGACCAGTATCAGTCTGTTAAACTTCATCTATATTTATAGCTGCTCCCCACTGTTCACATTACTGCCTGTATTAGTCCATTCTTACACTGCTGTAAAGAACTGCCTGAGACTGGGTAATTTAGAAAAAGATTTAATTGACTTACAGTTCTGCAGGGCTGGGGAGGCCTTAGGAAACTTACAATCATGGTGGAAGGGGAAGCAAGCACATCTTACATGGCAGCAGGTGAGAGAAAGAGAGAGAGAGAGTGCAAAGGGGGAAGAACCCTTTATAAAACCATCAGATCTTGTGACAACTCACTCACTATCATGAAAACAGCATGGGGGAAACCACCCCCATGATCCAATCACCTCCCTCCCTTGACATGTAGGGATTATAGGTCCATCCCTCAACATGTGGGGAATACAATTTGAGATGAGATTTGGGTGGGAAAGCAAAGCCAAACCATATCACTGACTGAGCTCCACCTCCTGTTAGATCAGCAGTGGCATTAGGTTCTCATAGGATTGCAAACCCTATTGTGAACCGCACATGTAAGGGATCTAGGTTGCATGCTCCTTGTGAGAATCTAATACCTGATGATCTGTCACTGTCTCCCATCACTCCCAGATAGGACTGTCTAGTTGTATGAAAACAAGCTCAGGGCTCCCACTGATTCTACATTATGGTGAGTTGTATAATTATTTCATCATACATTGCAATGTAATCATAATATAAATAAAATGCACAATAAAGGTAATGCATTTGAATCATATCAAAACCATCCTCCCCCACCCCAGTCTGTGGAAAAATTGTCTTCCATGAAACCGGTCCCTGGTGCCAAAAATGTTGGGGACCACTGGCTTACACCTAACAGCCACTTGAATATTATCATCTCTTGTATCTGTTTTTGTATCAATTTCTTCTGATGCAGCCTGAACCCTTCCTTGCGTTGTTTCTTGCCTGGACTTTTCCAATAGTCTAATACTTGCCTCATTCTCACACCAGCTTCCCTTTTCAAGTTATTTTCCACAGGGTACCAGAGTTTACCTTCTAATGGATAGTTTTGTTTATGTCACTCCCCTGTTTTAAAGCCTTTTCCTGGATTCTATTGCCTATAGGGTAAAGTCTAAATTCTTTAACTTGGCACACAAGCCTCTTCATAATCTTTCCACAACTCAATTTCTATCTTAAGATTCAAAGCTTTACCTGTGTTTTACTACATATGCCAGTTACTTTAGACAACTTGTTGTTTCTGACATGTCATCTAATATTTTCACATCTAAAGTTCTGTGTATGCTTTCTCTTCTATCTAAGGTGACTTTGCTTTCTTTTCTTCCAATTTAAACCTTAATTCAGTGTCCATCTCTGCTACTAGAGCTTCTGGAAAGCCTTTCCTAAGATATTCCATTGTGTTTACATGGCACTTACATTCCTCTCCTGCACATGTGACTCAGGGACACAGGCTCCTTCCACCTTGTGGCTCTGCTGTCTCCTGGAGCTCTTAGAGAGTTTCACTAGATTTTATGCATGTTGTTGGAAGATGAGGAAGGTAAACAGAGGATCACATGTAGGAGAGTGTTATGGCATATATCACTGCTGCTGACAACCCAGTGACCTGAACTCAGTCATATAGCTGTAGCTAATTGCAATGGAAGGTGAAAAGAGTAGTCTAGCTGTGCCTAGGAGGGAGAAGGAAATGGTTTAGTAAACAGCTAATAAATGTTTGTGAATTGAATGAATATATTATTATAGAATAGGCATTAGCTGAGGTAATTCTCTATCAGTGTTCTAGCCTTTCAGATTCCTTACTGGCTTCCGACTTTGTAATTCAAAAAAAAAAAAAATTATACCTTCAAGTTTGGTCAGAAAATTGATTGTACTGCTTGACCAAACATTTTCATTAATAACATTTATTATATATAACCTATACTGACATTATAAATTCTCAGAGATCGAACACTATCTAAAGAACATAAATAGTGTAATGAAGATCATTTAATGTATGTTCCTCCCAGTGATTTACAAATCATTCAAAATTACTTCATGGTGTTGCCAGGCTTCGAGGCCATTAAATTCAAATCCATCCAGGTAACAGTTTGCTGGGAATGGCAGACCCTGTGCAAAATGCAGTCCTACTGTGTGCAGTAGAAAGAACATTGAGGGTGCTACTCTGACTGCACTGCTTCCTGACTGGGTGTAATTGATAAGTTACTTAGCAAAAATTTCTTTTAAAATAATGGACTTTTAATGGATGACCTCTTAACCCTCTTGCAATTTTAACATTCACTACTAGGATTTGTTTGAAAGTACTGGTTAATAAAGGATAGGCTGGTTAATAGGCCAATAGGATGGTAATCAATAGAGAGTTTACTATTTCTAAGTGAGTTAGGTTAAATTAAATTGTGTTTAGTATTAGAAGTGTGTTAGTCATCTTTAAAGGCCAAGGGAAAGTACTGTCTAAAATTACTTGAGGACTTCTTTATTGCTATACTTATAATCTGATGAAAGCACAACAGTTATTGGGCC
Source organism: Colobus angolensis palliatus (assembly GCF_000951035.1). Taxonomy (NCBI): domain Eukaryota; kingdom Metazoa; phylum Chordata; class Mammalia; order Primates; family Cercopithecidae; genus Colobus; species Colobus angolensis. Next base: position 4,600,158 of record NW_012112142.1, on the reverse strand, counting down.
CATTTGCAAGGGCTGTTCCCCTTGTCAGTGTTCATGGGATATCGCATACCTGTCATACTGCTAAATGGTCCACTATGAGAATAGCCAATGGCTTTTGTTACCTTAATAGCATCATATCTCAAGATGCTATCATTGTGGAAGAAATCACTATTTGCTTTTTGGCAAAGAGTGCTTTGAAATAATTTGCAAAAGGCTTGTTTAGGGATCATGGAAGTAAGATTGACACTATGGAAATGTGCACCACTTCTTGGTGGGCTGCAGATTGCCCTGCCGATGGCTTAGTTTAGACATTTTCCTACCATCCTATCCAGTATCAGTAAACATGGCCTGCTCTCATTTTTTCCTCCAGATAACACTTGTGAAGCAGCAAAAGAAGTTCCACATTATTCTAGAAATTAATGCCAGTGAAGTCAATAGTGTACATCAAGTTGACACAATTTCTTTCTGATGGTCCTGAAAATATAGGGGGACTTGGAATTAACACCTGTGATGCAGAAACTAATCTGCCATTCATTAGATGTGCCATGTTGGTCAAATCTCTGAAGCCCACACTTCCTGACTTGTTCTTCATGAAATGGGAATAATGCATTCATTTGTTTATTGAGCACTACTGTGTGCTAGGTACTCTTTTGGGATTAGAGAAATAGTAGCAAACAAACTTAATTACCACTGCCATGGAGTTTACATCCAAGTAGAGAAAGCATACAAAAACTACATTTTGTCATATGGCAAAAGTGCTATGGGGAAAATTAAAGCAGAGTAATGGGGGTGAGGGGGAGACTAGGAGATAGCATACTATTTTTTTGAGTAGTCAAGGGAGAATTCTGAATAGGTAACATTTGAAGGAAAACTTGAAAGAAGGGAGGGAGGAAGCGATGTGGATATCAGAAGAGAGTACGTGTCAGGAAAAAGAGAGAATACATGTAAAAACAACCTGAAAAAATAATGATTTCTTTTTTTCATCTACATTATAGGGTTGCTGTGAGTGTCAAATGAAATAATATATGTGATCTGTATGTAGGTACATGTGTGTGTGTGTGTGTGTGTGTGTGTGTGTATTTGGAGATAGGATGTCACTCTATTGCCCAGGTTGGAGTGCAGTATTATAATCTTAGCACACTGCAGCCCCAAACATCTAGACTCAAGCGATCCCTCCACCTCAGGCCTCCTAGTAGCTAGGACTACAGGTATGCATCACCATATCCACTTAATTTTTTAATTGTTTATAGAGACAAAGTCTTGCTATACTGCCCAGGCTGGTCTTGAACTCCTGACTTCAAGCCATCCTCCCACCTCCTCCTCCCAAAGTGCTGGGATTATAGGCATGAGCCACTGCACCTGGCCTGATCTATATATTTTTAAGCATTAAATTCATTTTGCTGCTTTTGTGGTTACTATTTTTATAGCTCATTGTTGTAAAGTGAACTCTTTTATGTCTCATTAAAAGAGAGAAATTCTCTGACAGAGGACTTAAAGGATGTGTAGCAACTGCCATCATCTTAAGGTTCACCAGTGAAAATACACTTTATCTGTACTTTCAGAGCACTTATAAATTACTGGAAGATGTCTGTGTAAATAGAGCACAGTATAAGAGAAAATAACACAAGGCAAGTGTCAAGTTGATGCAGCAGTCTAGTGAATCATCTCTGAGATTTGAGAATTCAATGATTCTTATGACATCAGAGATAGATTTCTCTATTTAGGAATTCTTCTTACATCAGATTTTCCTCTCCCTGTCTCCTTCTCTTTCCTTTATTTCTTGCTTTCCTGCCTTTTATATGCACATTTTGTGATGGCTTAGAAGAACACAAACAGTAAATGGTGGTTGAGAAAGAGGAGTTTATTACATTGGCATGAATGTAGCTAAGAACATATTTCTTAGTGTTATATTTAAACACTATTAGATAATTACATAACAAGTTAAGTGACAGGCAACTTTTATAATTTTCTCAGATAATCAGGGATGGGGAAATCATGGTTCTTTGCCTCTGTTCCTCTAATATTGGGAAACAGCTGACTTGAGTACAGAAACATTCTTGCCACCTATTTGTATTTGTTTTTTGTTTTGTTTTTGTTTTTGAGGCGGAGTCTCCCTCTGTCACCCAGGCTGGAGTGCAGTGGCACAGTCTCAGCTCACTGCCACCTCTGCCTCTGGGGTTCAAGAGATTCTCCTGCCTGAGTCTCCTGAGTAGCTGGGACTACAGGCATGCACCACCATGCATGGCAAATTTTTGTATTTTTAGTAGAGACAGGCTTTCCCTATGTAGGCCAGGCTGGTCTTGAACTCTTGGCCTCAGGTAATCTGCCTGCCTCGTGCTGGGATTGCAGGGATGAGCCAACGTACCCGGGCTGTATTTGTTTTTATATACACATGGAATAAATATTCAAAATCCTTTGTGAAGTAAGGCAGGGTATATAGAAACATATAAACAACAAACTTTGGAAACAGGAAAACAGAACTGAAAGAATGTTTATAAAGGTGCATGATGAGAGAGCAGTTCCACAGAGGGATTGTTTAGCATTAGTGAAATACCCATGCCTGGGGTAAGTGACATAATGGTTAGTCATGCATGTTTGTGTATATGACTATTATGTATTTAAAATATCACTGAAACTTATAAATATATTCCCCATTCTTGACACTAACCCATAGCATGATCTGAAAATCAGAACCTCATTTGTAATGATTTGTGGACAGTAAGGTCTACATTCTTTCATTTATTCATTTATATGTTACCTTAACTTCAAGGCTTGCAATGTTTTCTGAGCATTTGCTGTATAACTTTGGGGTCATGGTTTTATAGTGCCTGGGAAAAGAAACAGGGCTAGAGATAGAGAGCACTGGGGTTTTAATTGCTTTAGTTGGCAAAAAGAAAAGGATTTCTGAGTTCTCCTACGTCTCTTTTCTCAAGTTTACACCAAGCATTACATACCCTGACCTCCCACCCACTTTAAATAATTCCCGAGAGATTAATGATTTTTAAACACTGGGATGCTTAAGGCACACCTGGGGTGCTTGCTACAAATGCAGTGACCCTGATTCATTATGTATGGGGTGCTGTCCAGAATCTGTATTTTGAATAAGGACCCAGGTGCTTCTAATGCAGGTGGTCTGTGGACCACACTGGGAGAAACACTGTTAAGACAAGTTTACTCAAAGGTAAAGAAGTCTTTAGAGAAACTAAATGTTGAAATGGGTGGCAAATGGTTGAAAGGTGGTTCTGCTTGAGCAGGAGGCCTAGAATCCTGTGAAATTGGTGGGGGTAGAGAAAAGATTTTAGTAAGGATTTTTTTATAACAGTTTAATAAAGAATTATGAGCTGATTTAGTTAGAAGGAGCTATGTATGGTGAGTATTAGAGAAAAGAACATTGGTTGATAAAGTTAGAGGGGCCTCAAAGGCAAGGGGACAATTTTTCCCAGGTAGATATGGGGCTCAGAGGAGAGACATTACTAAGAAATGATTCTGGTTAGTATAGCTGTACACCAAACTACTCTAAAACTTACTAATAGTTGTTTACAGTTGTGCCCATGGATTAGGAATGTGGATTGAGCACGTGGGAGTTAGCTAGTGACTAGTCATCCTTTGAGTGACTTAAAGGATGGGGTCTGGAACCATCAGCAAGCACCTTAATTGGTGTTCCTGACACCTGGACGGCACTGATTTGAAAATCAGGACTGATGACTGCAGTGTCCACACATTGGGCTTTCTATGTGGCGTGGCTTCCTCAAAATATGATGGCCTTGGGGTAGTTGGACTTTTTACATGGTGGCTGAAAGCTCTAAGAGCATGAGTGTTCTGGTGAACAATGTGGAAACTGCATTATCTTAAGACTTATGGTCTAGTTTCAGAAGTCACACAGCATCACTTCTGCAATGCTGTCTTGGTTGAAGCAGTCGCAAGCCCACCTAGATTCAAGGAGAGGGAAATTAAACTCCACTTCCTGATGGGATAGTGGCAATGTCACCAAAAGACAACATGGTATGAGGAATACTGTTGTGCCATCTTTGGGAAATAAAATTTTGCATAGAGATATAGAAGGAATCTGAGGAGTTGAGTGATGGGAAGAATGGGTAAAAATAGGTCAATCAATTGTGGAAAGTTTATTCAATGCAATACTATATAGCAGTGAAAATGAGTTAACTACCACTACATACATGAATGTGGATGAAGCTTAGAATAAATACTGTGTGTTGTTAAAAGTTTCAAAAAAGTTTCATGCTACCAGTTTTATAAACTTCAAAATAGTTAAAATAAGAAACACAATTTTATCATTTAGGAATACCTATACATGAGGGGTTTTCAAAAAGTTTTGGGGCTAGTTTACTTTTTCCAACTGCGCTTTAAGATAATCCCAGGGAAGAAGCTCCTTTAAACAGTTTTGAGCATGAAATCTCTCTCTTAGGCTCCAGGATGACATTAGACTCTTCTATTCTCCTCCATTAGGTCAACCCAACATACCTGAAAACCAAATTCAAGAAATGCCTTCATTCTTACAATTCCTCAGGTTAGGCCTCTTCCTTCTTCATGATTTCTCCTGAAAGTCTGCATCTGTCCTTTCTGTTTTATTCTCACTGTCATAGTCCGGAACAGATCCAGGTTTAGATTCTCTTTTAGAGAGTGGCATCATGCTTGGCCAGCGGTCATCTTTTGGTGTGTCAAGTTAGTGAATGCTCGTCTGTTTGCTTTCAAGCTTCTAAGATTTTGTTGACATATCTGATGTGCTATTGTCTGTGCTCCTATTCTTTAAGCCTTTGTGGCCCTGTTAATATAGTTTTGTAGAGTTTTCTAAGCAGGCAGGGGTACATATATGCATTCAACTTGCCATCTTTAACAAAAAGTGCCCATATACCCATATACTGTTCGAAATATTTTACAATATTGTTAATGACTGCATAGTAACTCCTGCTGTTCTTCTTCTTATAATTTTTATCTTTTAGTTCCATTTTCCACAAGCTTTTTGAAGTCCCATTGTATGTGGTATGACCCTTAAGAAAATGCAAGACAATGAAATAAAGAAAACAAAGTTTGGGATAGTGGTGACGTCTGGGGCATACGGATGGGAAAATGAAAGAACAGAGAAGAACACATGGGAAATTTGTAGGTTCCAGCAGTGCTCTGCTTTTTAGATGGCAGTGGACTCACGGGTTTTCATCCCATTCTTTATTCATTTGCTACTATTTTACACATGTTGCCTGAGTGACTAATTTACTTATTCATTCAACAAATATATATTGAGAGCCTAGTATATGCCTGACACGTGTTAGCCAGTGAGAACTGAACAATGAATAGTCATGGCTCCTGACTTTACAGAAGGGATTATGGTAAAGAAATACACAGGGGAGGAAACAAACAAGGAATGACACACAGTGAGATAAGTCCTCTTATAGGAGGACAACAGCTGTGAGAGGCACATGTCCCAGACTTGGAAATCAGGAAAGGTTTCTGTAAGGAAAACTCAGTTTAATTAAGACCTAAAGGATGAATAAAGAAATAGAAGAGTATGTTCAAGGAAGGATTTGAAGGTGAGAGGGGCCTAACATGTTTGTGGTATTGAACATAAAAAGTGAGATGGGAAATAAACAAAGATGATTTTGGACAGTTAAATAGGGCCCAAGTCATAAAAGTTCTTGGAAACTATTTGCATTCATGGGGACTCTTGGTGGCACGCACCGGAAGCACACCTCAATCAACTCAAAAATATTTTAAGCATAAATATGAAGCCCCATCTACAGAGCCCTAGGACAGGGGTGGGGCTAGTTCATAGGGACATCTGACCTTGAATACCATCAGCACCTGCTCATCTGGGTTCGTCCTGTCCGTCTGTTTTCTTTCTCTTTGCAGACACCTCTTCTTCTAAGGGTCACATAACAGAAAACATGACCACTGACTCTCTTAGTCCCAAGTCCTCAAATCCAGAAAAAGACACTTGTCAAGTATGACAAGATTAATAACACAGCTGTCATGGAAACCACGTAGATAGATGGGAGCAACAGCTTGGGAAGAGATCCATATTTCTTTGCTAAGAACTGGTATCTTTTCCTAAAAGCAATAAGAGGATGATAATATAACCTGATTTGCGTACTAGAAAGATGACTTTGTCCAGAGTTTGGAGAATGGTTTGGGGTGAAGGGGTGGTGGTGATAAGGCCAAAGATAAGTTGGGAGCTTGCTGCAGATGATAGACAATGCAGCGTGGGTAGTGGCAGTGTGACACTGAGGGCATGTGACGTTCATTTCATTTATTTTCTACTAGACGTGAGTATTCCAAACTTGTGTCATTGACCATTTTCCCCAAAATTCTGGCACCCAAAAAGGAGTGGATAGGGTTTCTGTGGTCAATGAGATAGCCTTCTACAGGAGATTAATAATGCAAATTAGCATATCCAAGTATCTAAGAAATTGGTTGTTAAAGAAACAAGTTCAATTTTCTTTGATCCAGTTTCTCACATATACATGTCAGGTTAGATCTTTCATGTAATATCTATGAACAGCTCACAGAATTATGTCTTCACAGTTTGAAAATACTACATAGAGACAATGAAGAGTGAAGATAAGATGACTGGGACTAGTTTACTCTTTCCAACCATGCTTTGAGATAATCCCAGGGAAGATGCTGCTTTAAACAGTCTTTAGACTGAAATCTGTTTCTTAGGCTTCAGGATGATATTAGACTCTTCTATTCTGCTCCATCAGGTATACCCAACATATATAAAAACCAAATTGAAGAGATGCCTTCATTCTTCTAATTCCTCAGGTTAGACCTTTTCCCTCTTCATGATTCCTCCTGAATGTCTGCATCTGTTCTTTTCATTTTATTCTCATTGTCACAATCGGGGGGTAGATCCAGGTTTAGGGAACTCTCTTTTAGAAAAAATGAAGAAATTATAAATACAAAATTAGGCATGGAAGTTAATTTTTATTTAGGCTGGGAAAAGGAATCATATCACACAAACACCATAGACATTACAAAATCCATAAAAATAACACAACATTTTAATTAATTCACTGCCTGATATACCTCAACACCTTGTTTTTTCCCTAATACTTCTTTTTTTGGGGTACACAACACTATGTTCTTGTTGATCACCTCTTTGTAAGCAAAGGACTGTGTAATATTTTCTGTAGAAAGAATAGAAAGACAACTCAGTCTTTCTCCAACTTAATGGATTGAAAATTTTAAAAGCTATTAATGGTTTAGAAAAGTTTCTTTCATCATCGGTTCATTATTGGTAATGTCATAAAATTGTTATCAAATCTATGAAAAAACTATGAAAAATTTTTTTTCATAACAAGCTGCTTTAGACTTACTGTGAGATGGGACCAAAGGTTTGTGTTCTATAAACCTAGGAATTATATATATAGATATGTATTTTCTTTTTTTTTTTGAGACAGAGTCTTTGTTGTCCAGAATGGTGTGCAGTGGTGTGATCGCAACTCACTTCAGCTTCAACCTCCCCAGCTCAAGTAATCCTTCTACCCTACCTGCCCAAGTAGCTGGGATTACAGGAGCACACCACCATGCCAGGGTGATTTTTGTATTTTTTTTTTTTTTTTTTTTTTTTGGAGAGATGGGGTTTTGACATGTTGCCCAGGCTGGTCTCAAAATCCTGGGCTCAGGCAATCTGCCTGCTTCTGCCTCCCAAAGTACTGGGATCGCAGGTATGAACCATTGTGCCCAGCCTATACCTGTTTTTTACATTTCCAATATAAACAGAAACAAAGTACAGTGTGTTTATTATTATAATGTGGTTATACAGTTATAATGTATATGCTGCAGTGTCCAACATATTCCTGATGGGACAGAACATCTGTTTTGATTAGCTGTCAATGAAAACCAAACCATCCACTTCCAATGTTATACATCTGATGGTTGGAAGAATTTTCCACTGACTTGCTTATGGTTCCATACATTCCAAAATAGTTTTTGGCTTCTATCACTCATTGCCTTTGGGACCTTAGGGTCTTAGGTCATGGTATGTTGCAATATAGCCTGTGCCTCTGCCTCTTCATGGGAGTTGGCACTGGGAGATAGGCGTATTTCTGAAGCCATTTCTGTATAGGTAAAGATAATAATAACCTAACTCTTTAGGGAAGTGACTGAAATCCACATAAACATACACCACTAAGCCAGAACTAGATTTCTCTCCAACACAAATCATCCTAGTCTGATTCCCAGAGTGCCCACTGCCAGTCCAGAGCACAAGAGAAAAGTAATATTGAAGGAAGAACTAGGAGTGGAAAGAGACAGTGGTCTTAACCAACCATAATATCTTATTTTTGCAAATTTTACAAGCCCGCGTGACTCTGAGGGTATGTCGAGGGTTTTTTTCTGAGGCCTTAGAAGGGGCCCACGCAAGTTTCATGATACATTCATCTTTGGCCACATCTCTGGGCTTTGCCCTTAGCTTAGACCATTGCATTAACCTCATAAATTGTCTGGATCAAGTCTCCCCTCTCAAACAGGTTGCATAACTGCTGCAACAATCTTTCCCAAATATCACTTTCACCATGACCTTCTTGGCTTAAACATTGGACATCCACAAAATAAAGTCTAAATCCCTTAATCTGATACTCAAGGTGTCTACAATCTGGCTGTAACTTTGGTTTAGAAATTTTTATCCCGTGACTTCCTATATATATAGCAAACAATTGGCCAGGTGTGGTGGCTGAGGCCTGTAATCCGAGCACTTTGGGAAGCCGAGGCAGACAGGTCACAAGATCAGGAGATCGAGACCATCCTGGCCAACATGGTAAAACCCCATCTCTACTAAAAGTACAAAAATTATCTGGGCATGGTGGCGGGTGCCTGTAATCCCAGCTACTTGGGAGGCTGAGGCAGAAGAATCACTTGAACCAGGGAGTCGGAGGTTGCAGTGAACCAAGATGGCGCCACTGCACTCCAGGCTGGCAACAGAGCAAGACTCCATCTAAAATAAACAAACAAAACAAAGCAAAACAAAAGCGAACAATCAGTGGGAACCTATGTACTTACAGGCATTATCCCAAATGTTAATATTTTAAGTCTTTGTAACAACCTTTACACATGAGAGAATGGAGTCTCAAAGATAACAGCTGGAACTGAGAGGCAAATGTGGCTGACTCAGTTGTCTCACTCTTTCTACTGCACTATGTGCTTCTCACTCAGTCCTTGAATTTGGATATACTTAAAACCGCCATTTAAATCCCATCCTTTCCATGAAGCTTTTCCAAATTACTTCCTCAACTATGGGCCCTTTCCTATTCTGAACTCTCACAATATTTGATACCTGTATTATTCAGTGGGCTGAAAAATGCACTGCCTTGCATTTTTCACTTATTTCATCTTTACATATCCTAATTCTGTCTCAGTTGCCAGCCCTCTAGGGAAAGAGAGAATGGCTGATACTTCTGCGCATCCCTCGTAACACCTGGCAAAGTTCCCTACCCCACTTAATAAATAATTCTGAAATGAGTGTATTTGTCCACCAGTGCGACCCAAAAGATTAAGGTGACAAGAGGAGAGGAGCCAGCCTTGGATCCAGAAGATTAAGGACAAAGGAGGGGGGAATAGCCAGCATCTTTACCTTTTGCTATTTCTTTACCCCATTATTAGATTATTAGGGTACGGAGAGTTGCCACTGGGGTTTGGTTTTCAATTCTTCTCAGAAGTGCAGCTGCTGATTGACAAGACCTTAGAGAATAGGAAAACAGCATGAGCACCAGTTGGCACTAGCTGCCACTGTGATTTATTCCCCAAAGCACCACTCTGAGGGGTGACTGACACACCCATCAGCTTTCACAGTCATGACAGAAGAAGACAAAAGAGCTCAGTTCCCTGGGGTTCTGAACACTTTAACTGCAGAAGTAGTTGAAATTTTCCATATCACTCTGACACTTGTCCAGTGTTCTCAAGTAGTTATAAGTTGGCCTTTCTATCATATTTGTTGTCAGTCTTCATTTTATTTTTTTAAAGGAAAGAATGATTTCATGACTTTATCAGAATTACTGTAAAGATTTCTGGTGCAATTTTAAATTAAAATGCAAATTGTGTTTTTTAAATTATACTTTAAGTTCTGGGGTACATGTGCAGAATGTGCAGTTTTCTTGCATAGATATACATGTGCCATGGTGGTTCACTGCACCCACCAACCCATCATTTACATTAGGCATTTCTCATAGTGCTATCCGTGCAACAGGCCCCAGTGTGTGATGTTCCCCTTCCTGTATCCATGTGTTCTTATTGTTCAGCTCCCACTTATGAGTGAGAACATGCGATATTTGGTTTTCTGTTCTTGTGTTAGTTTGCTGAGAATGATGGTTTCCAGCTTCATCCATGTCCCCGCAAAGGACATGAATTTATCTTTTTTTATGGCTGCAAGTGTTCCATGGTGTATATGTGCCACATTTTCTTTATCCAGTGTATCATTGATGGGCATTTGGGTTGGTTCCAAGTCTTTGCTATTGTGTAAACATACATGTACATTGTCTTTATAGTAGAATGATTTATAATCCTTTGGATATACACCCAGTAATGGGATTACTGGGTTAAATGATATTTCTAGTTCTAGATCCTTGAGGAATCGCCTGTCTTCCACAATGGTAGAGCTAATTTAAACTCCCACCAACAGTGTAGAAGCGTTCTAGATGTGTGGTGGTATTTCTGAGGCCTCTGTTCTGTTCCATTGATCTATATCTCTGTTTTGGTACCAGTACCATGCTGTTTTGGTTACTGTAGCCTTGTAGTATAGTTTGAAGTCAGGTAACATGATGTCTCCAGCTTTGTTCTTTTTACTTAGGATTGTCTTGGCAATGCAGGGTCTTTTTTGGTTCCATATGAAATTTAAAGTAGTTTTTTCTAATACTGTGAAGAAAGTCAGTGGTAGCTTGATGGGGATAGCATTGAATCTATAAATTACTTTGGGCAGGATGGCCATTTTCACAATATTGATATTTTCCTATCCATGAGCATAGAATGTTTTTCCATTTGTTTGTGTCCTCTTATTTTCTTGAGCAGTGGTTTGTAGTTCTCCTTGAAGCAGTCCTTCACATCCCTTGTAAGTTGTATTTCTAGGTATTTTATTACATTCGTAGCAACTGTGAATGGAAGTTCACGCATGATTTGGCTTTTTGATTGTCTATTATTGATGTATAGGAATGCTTGTGATTTTTGCACATTGATTTTGTATCCTGAGACTTTGCTGAAGTTGCTTATCAGCTTAAGGAGATTTGGGGCTGAAATCATGGGATTTTCTAAATATACAACCATGTCATCTGCAAACAGTGACAATTTGACTTCCTAGTTTCCTATTTGATACCATTTATTTCCTTCTCTTGCCTGATTGCCCTGGCCAGAACTTCCAATACAAATGTTGAATAGGAGTGGTGAGCGAGGGCATCCTTGTCTTGTGCTGGTTTTCAAAGGGAATGCTTCCAGTTTTTGCCCATTCAGTATAATATTGTCTGTGGGTTTGTCATAAATAGCTGTTATTATTTTGAGATATGTTCCATTAGTACCTAGTTTATTGAGAGTTTTTAGCAGGAAGGGCTGTTGAATTTTGTTGAAGGCCTTTTCTGCATCTACTGAGATAATGTGTTTTTTATCATTTGTTTGGTTTATATGATGGACTATGTTTATTGATTTGCGTATGTTGAACCAGCCTTGCATCCCAGGAATGAAGCCGACTTGATCATGGTGGATAAGTGGTGCTGGATTTGGTTTGCCAGTTTTTTACTGCCAGTTTCTGATGTGGTGCTGGATTTGGTTTGCCAGTATTTTACTGAAGCTTTTTCGCATCAATGTTCATCAAGGATGTTATTCTGAAATTTTCTTTTTTTGTTCTCTCTCTGCCAGGTTGTGGTATCAGGAGGATGTTGACCTCATAAAATGAGTTAGGGAGGATTCCCTCTTTTTCTGTTGTTTGGGATAGTTTCAGAAGGAATGATGCAAGCTCCTCTTTGTACCTCTGGTAGAAATCGGCTGTGAATCTGTCTGGTCCTGGACATTTTTTGGTTGGTAGGCTGTTAATTGCTGCCTCAATTTCAGGACTTGTTATTGGTCTACTCAGGGATTCGACTTCTTCCTGGTTTAGTCTTGGGAGGGTGTATGTGTCTAGAAGTTTATCCATTTCTTCTAGATTTTCTAGTTTATTTGCATAGAGGTGTTTATAGTATTCTGTGATGCTAGTTTATATTTTTGTGGGATCAGTGGTGATATTCCCTTTATCATTTTTTATTGCATCTATTTGATTCTTCTCTCTTTTCTTCTTTATTTGTCTGGCTAGTGGTCTATCTATTTTGTTGACCTTTTTGGAAAACCAGCTCCTGGATTCGTTGATTTTTTTGAAGGGTTTTTTGTGTCTCTATCTCTTTCAGTTCTGCTCTGATCTTAGTTATTTCTTGTCTTCTGCTAGCTCTTGAATTTGTTTGCTGTTGCTTCTTTAGTTCTTTTAATCTCTCAGCATTTGCTTCTCTGTAAAGGAATTTTTTTATTTATTATTTTTTATTTATTTATTTTTTTGAGATGGAGTCTTTCTCTGTCGCCCAGGCTGGAGTGCAGTGGTATGATCTCGGCTCACTGCAACCTCTGCCTCCTGGATTCAAGCGATGCTCCTGCCTCAGCCTCCCAAGTAGCTGGGACTACAGGTGCTTGCCACCACACCACCACACCTGGCTAACTTTTTTTGTACTTTTAGTAGAGACGGGATTTCACTGTGTTAGCCAGAATGGTCTCGATCCCCTGACCTCATGATCCGCCCACCTCAGCCTCCCAAAGTGCTGGGATTATAGGAGTGAGCCACCCTGCCAGGCCTCTAAAGGATTTTATTTCTCCTTCACTTACGAAGCTTAGTTTTGCTGGATATGAAATTCTGGTTTGAAAATTCTTTAAGAATGTTGAACATTGTCCCCTACTCTCTTCTGGCATGTAGGGTTTCTGCAGAGAGATCTGCTGTTATTCTGATGAGTTTCCCTTTGTGGGTAACCTGACCTTTCTCTCTGGCTGCCCTTAACATTTTTTCCTTCATTTCAACCTTGGTGAATCTGATGATTATGTGTCTTGGGGTTGCTTGTCTCGAGGAATATGTTTGTGGTGTTCTCTGTATTTCCTGAATGTGAATGTTGGCCTGTCTTGCTAGGTTGGGGAAATTCTCCTAGATAATATTTTCCAACTTGGTTCCATTCTTCCTGTCACTTTCAGTTATACCACTGAAACGTAGATTTGGTCTTTTCACATAGTCCTATATTTCTTGGAGGCTTTGTTCATTCCTTTTCATTCTTTTTTCTTTAACCTTGTCTTGTTTTATTCTTTTGAGTTGATCTTCAATCTCTGATATCCTTTCTTGTGCCTGATTGATTCAGCTATTGATATTAGTTTATGCTTCACAAAGTTCTTGTGTTGTGTTTTTCAGCTCTATCAGGTCATTTATGTTCTTCTCTAAACTGGTTATTCTAGTTAGCAATTCGTCTAACCTTTTTTTAAAGTTCTTAGCTTCCTTGCATTGGATTAGAACATGCTCCTTTAGTTTGGAGGAGTTTGTTATTACCCACCTTCTGAAGCCTACTTCTGTCAATTCGTCACACTCATTCTCTGTCCAGTTTTATTCCCTTGCTGACAAGGAGTTGTGATCCTTTGAAGGAGAAGAGGTGTTCTGATTTTTGGCATTTTCAGCCTTTTTGCGCTGGTTTCTCCCCATCTTCGTGGATTTATCTACTTTTGGTCTTTCAAGTCGGTGACCTTTGGGGTTTTTGAGTGAACTTCCTTTTTGTTGATTTTGATACTATTCCTTTCTGTTTGTTAGCTTTCCTTCTAACAGTCGGGCTCCTCTGCAGCAGGTGTGCTAGAGGTTGCTGGAGGTCCACTCCAGACGCTGTTTGTCTGGTTATCACCAGCAGAGGCTGCAGAACAGCAAGGATTGCTGCCTGTTCCTTCATCTGGAAGCTTTATCCCACAGGGGCACCCGCCAGATGCCAGCCAGAGCTCTCCTGTATGAGGTATCTGTCACCCCAATTAGGAGGTGTCTCCCAGTCAGGATACAAGGGGTCAGGGACCCACTTGAGGAAGCAGTCTGTCCCTTATCAGAGCTCAAATGCTATGCTCAGAGATCTGCTGCTCTTTTCAGAACTGCCAGGCTGGGACATTTAAGTTGGCTGACGCTGGGCCCACAACCGCCCCTTCCCTCAGGTGCTCTGTCCCAGGGAGGTGGGGGTTTTATCCATACGTACCTGACTATGGCTGCTGCCTTTTTTGCAGAGATGCCCTGCCGACAGAGGAGGAAATCTAGAGAGGCAGTCTGGCCAAAGTGGCCTTGCTGAGCTCCAGTGGCCTCCTCCCAGTTTGAACTTCCTGGCAGCTTTGTTTACACTGTGAGGGGAAAACCGCCTACTCAAGCTTCAGTAATGGCGGATGCCCTTCTGTTCCAGCTCAGACTGCTGTGCTGGCAGTGAGAATTTCAAGACGGTGGATCTTAGCTTGCTGGGCTTCATGGGGATGGGACCTAGTGAGCCAGATCTCTTGGCTTTCTGGCTTCAGCCCCCTTTTCCAGCGGAGTGAATGGTTCTATCTTGCTGGCATTCCAGGCGCCACTGGGGTATGAAAAATAAACTGTGGCTAGCTCAGTGTCTGCCCCAATGACCGCCCAGTTTTTTGCAGGAAACCCAGGGCCCTGGTTGTGTAGGCACTGTAGGGAATTTCCTGGTCTGCAGGTTAGAAAGATCGTGGGAAAAGTGCAGTATCTGGACCAGAGTGCATGGTACAGTTCCTAACAGCTTCCCTTGGCTAGGAGAGGGAGTTCCATGACCCCTAGAGCTTCCCGGGTGAGGCGATGCCCTATCCTGCTTCAGCTCACCCTCTGTGGCCTGCACTCACTGTCCAACCAGTCCCAATGAGATGAACCAGGTACCTCATTAGGAAACGCAGAAATCACCGCCTGCCCTGTTGATCTCCCTGGGAGATGCAGACCAGAGTCGTTCCTATTCGGCCATCTTGTCAGCACCCCCCTCTCCTCCACCCCCCAATTCTTCATTTTTTGTAAGGAGTCCTAAATTCAATTTTGAAGTTTTACTTCTTATTTTCAACTTCTATTGTAGAACAATTGAAACATATACAAAAATAGAATAATATGATCAACATGTATTCATCATAAGCCTTGAAAATTAACATCCCATGGTCAGTCTTGTTTCATCTTCCCTTTCATTCCCTCCCTGCCCCAGCACTGAATTATTTTGAAGCAAATTCCAGTAATCACATTATTTCATCCTTTACTTCTTTTAAAAATATGACAGAAGTTTTTGACAAAAGAATCTTAATGTGGGGAAATTTAGTGATAACACTTTTAACATGACAATTTTTAAAAATTATGACTTTTGATTTATATTTTATTCAATTTTACAGAAAATAGTTATGCAAAGTATCTTTTTATTATAAGAATCCTGCATGTAGAAGTCCAGAGTAATATCAAAGAACACGGTAATCAGTCTTGTCCATCTTGTTCAAACTCTGAGAGCTAGCGAACAGGAATAAGATACATAAGGAATACAAATGCTGACCAGGTGTCTTAGCTAAAGAACATTTTCTACTCTGCTTATCTAATTCATTTATTTATGTTTTGCCAATCCAATTTCTTAGCAACACTTATTTGCAGAATTTATTTGACTCCAGAATGGTTACTGGATTATTGAGATTTCTTGAAGTGAATAGTTTTGTAGAGCTTTGGATAAAATTAGAACAACAGAGTCATATGAAAGGGGGAAGAATATGTTGTTGGCAAAATTCACATTTCTTCTCTTCTACTTTCTCCTGATATCAGCCTTCCTCTTCCCATGATGAGACTGAGGTTCGTTTTGACACTCCTAAGAAACTAAGAATGGAGGGCAGGTGCGGAAAGTAAAACAGAGACAACTTAAAAGACATTGAAAGAGCCTGTAATGCGACTCATTCAATGTCTTTATCTCTTTAGTTTATGATGTCTCTCATTGTCTCCTAGAAGGGATTTGTGCTCTCTTCCTGGTTGCTATGATGAAACAGATGTGGAACATTTCATTTTCCTGGATTGTGTAGACATCAGCTGTCATCTCTACTGAGTAACTCAGCCTACAAGGCAGCTCCGTTCAGGTCTTTTGTTATTTTTATTTTTTGTAATAGTGAGAAGAAAAATGATGGCTATAAGGAGAAACGTGCATTTCTAAACCCCAAGGAGGAGAGATTCTCAGGTAGAGGGCTACATGATAAGGGGAACCAGAAGTGGCCAGGCTGGAGAAAGGAGCAGCACTCTTTGCTAAATCTGAGAGGGAGGTAAGCAAGTGGTCTGAGGGCTCCAAGAGTAGCAGAAATCTCTGCTGACTTCCTCCCTCTTATCTCCCTATGGACATGGGACCCAAGGTGTCAGGTTCCCAACCTCAGCAGAACCTCCACCCACCTTTCAGCCCTGAAGCCATCATGTGACTTGTACTAGGAGAGTCTACCTGTGATGATGATGACCAGTGAGGGCTAAACACCAGGGATCTCCCAAATGTTCTCAGCCATATACGAATTTCAGGCTCTACACAGGACCTGGATGAAGGGAGGTGATGGAGCCCCAACAATAACCACAATTGATTTTTCCACACCCTGTTGATCAGATTAAATGTAATTTAGAAAAATAACAAATGTGGCATTTTTAAAACCTGAGGTGTAAAATAAAATCCATGACAGCTGTACTGTATACTTTGCCTAATTTACTTTCTCAGAGGTTTGGAAGGAATGCTCAGAAATATTTAGAGGAGTTTCTTTCAGTGAGATTACTTATGTTTATGATAGAGAATATCTCTTTTTTCCAAGTGTTATGTACTAAATTTCATCTCCCACAGCCCCCTTCCCAAATTCATATATTGAAGCCCCCATTCCCAATGTGACTGTATATGGAGATAGAGCCTTTAAAGAGGGAATTTAGGTTAAGGAAGGCCATAAGGGTAGAGCCCCAATTCAATATGAACTGTCATTATAAGATGAGGAAGAAACACCAGAGATTCACTTGCACAGAGAAAAGGCCATGTGAGGACAGAGTGAGAAGCTGGTCATTTGCAAGGAGAGAAACCTCAGGAGAAACCAAACCTGCTGACACCTTGATCTTGGACGTCTAGCCCGTAGAACCATAAGAAAAGACATTTCTGTGGATTAAGCCACCCAGTCTGTGGTACTTTGTTATGGCAGCCCTAGCAGACTAAAACATAGTATTTAACACTTTCATGTATAGGTCTTTACTCTCTGAAAATCTATAATATTTTCCTCTAGTAAAATTCTCTTGCTTTGTGGAATTTATGTGTACTCTACTAGCTAAAATCATTCACTTTCTGAAAAAATGTTGCAAAGGGCTACAGAACATACTGAATACCACTGACCAAACTAATTAGAAAACTAATGCTGCTCGAACAGTGACTAAAAATAACAAGGGGGTGGGTGCATATGCAGGATAGGGCATCGCTACTGGAAGTTAAAACTGCAAGTACTTTTCCCTGATACCATGATAATGCAAGCACCATGGTAACCTTTGTTAAAATAAATGTGCTGGGCTAACGCCTATAATGCCAGCACTTTGGGAGGCCGAGGCGGGTGGATCACTTGAGGTCAGGAGTTCGAGACCAGCCTGGCCAACATGGTGAAATCCCATCTCTACTAAAAATGGAAAAATTAGCCAGGCATGGTGGTGCACATCTATAATCCCAGCTATTCAGGAGGCTGAGGCAGGAAAATCACTTGAACCCAGGAGGTGGAGGTTGCAGGAGGTGGAGATCCTGCCACTCACTCCAGCCTGGGTGACAGAGTAAGACTCTATCTCCAGAAAAATGGAAATAAAATAAACAAAATAAAATAAAAGTGCTGAATACGTGTTAGTTTATCAGGGAGATGATATTTAATTATAAAAGTTACTTTCCTTCACCCATATATGCTGCCGTTATAATTCTGCTTGAAATCTTTAAAGAATGAGAGTCAATCTGCTTTATATTCTAGAGACCTCTAATATTGCTAGTTAAATTTCATATGCTGTCAAAAAATAAGGGAAAGCAAGAAAAACACAAATACAAGGAATATATATTACTGAACCGTAAGTTCCTAAAAATCGGGGATTTATTTTTTCCTTGAGATCATCAAACACATTGTTTTGCACATCATTGGCATTTATGATTGGTTTAATGCATTGTAACTCTGAGACAAAGAAAAGCACACAGCTAATATGACTGTAGAATAAAGACTAGATTTTGCGTACAGCATGAGAAATCAATTGTATCACTTTATAATCATACATTGTATATGTGTAAAAATATGCGAGTAGATTTTAGTTTATTACAGTAATATGCTAACAAAAGTCTAGATATTTCTAAATATCTAGACATTTCCAAATACCTATGGTATTAAATATTGTGAAGAACAGACATATTATTTGTCCCAATTGGTCACTTTTTGTGCAATTTCCTTTTTGTAAAAATATTTGATACATAAAATTTCCTCCTATGTTTAAAAATAAGAACAAATAAGAACAAAGATTAACAGTGTCCAAATTTTTTAAAATAGATCAAGCTGGTAACGCAATAATTTCATTTGCAATTTATCATATATTTAGTCGTTAAAACACACACACACACACAAAAACCATTAGTTTTACACACCAGACACACATAGGTTACTACCAAAAGTCAGTGAGAGTAGAACAAACGTATGTGGTTCTATGTTGTTATGACTGTGTGTGGAAAATTTCCTTCATTAATCTGCCACTCCACCTCTCTGACACACACCACAAAGTATCCACCACGTGTTAAGGTATAATTGGAACATAAGAGAGGGAATAAAGAACCCGGGAGCCTGGGTGCATAGGAGTGACCTACCCTTGAGTGCCGCCACAGAAGTCCAGTGTGTCTGTGTTGGCTGAGTTTTAGCTGTGCTCTCTGCGGGTTGTGCAACCTAATCATAATAACAATAATAACAACAGAAAGCATTTATTTCATATAGACAAAACATCTTGTGCAAAAAATCTTGTGCTAGGTGGTTTAATTCATTATGTTTAATTCTAAGAAAAACTCAGGGCAAAAGCAAAGCAATGTCTAACTTGGTTTCTGCTCATAAGGAAAAATCTAGCAATAGGGACTTCCTTAACCGTGTGAGGACTAGAATTGTCATGGTCATGGATATCATGGATCAACTCAACCATTACCTAAGGTGACTTCCTTGAGGTGGTTACATCAGAACTGGACCTTAAATGATGACTCTAAATTTGTTATGAGGAGAAATGCTGAGCACTTAGGATAGAGGGAACAGATGTCGAAAAGGATGTAATCATGATATAGCATGACACATTCAGGGATATAGCATGAGGTAGCATGACACATTTCAGGGATATAGCATGATGTAGAATGGCACATTAAAGGATATAGCGTGAGACAGCATGACACATTCAGGGATATAGCATAAGATAGCATGACACATTCAGGGATATAGCATGATGTTGCATGACACATTTCAGGGATATAGCATGAGATAGCATGACACATTCAGTGATATAGCATGGGATAGCATTACACATTCAGGGATATAGCATGAGATAGCATGATGCATTCAGGGATATAGCATGATGTAGCATGACACATTCAGGGATATAGCATGAGACAGCATGATGCATTTCAGGGACATAGCATGATGTAGAATGACACATTCAAGTATATGGCATGAGATAGCATGACACATTCA
This sequence comes from Colobus angolensis palliatus, assembly GCF_000951035.1. Classification (NCBI taxonomy): domain Eukaryota; kingdom Metazoa; phylum Chordata; class Mammalia; order Primates; family Cercopithecidae; genus Colobus; species Colobus angolensis. Next base: position 4,580,463 of record NW_012112142.1, on the reverse strand, counting down.
GGAATACAGCATAAGATAGCATGACACATTCGGGGACATAGCATGATGTTACATGACACATTTCAGGGATATAGCATGAGATAGCATGACACATTCAGGGATATAGCATGATGTTGCATGACACATTTCAGGGATGTAGCATGAGATAGCATGACACAATCAGGGACGAATTCAAGCAAGCCTCAGAGTTTGTCAGATTCCCAGTATATCTCTTTCTTTTTGAAAAGAGAAAACAAAAATAAACACCTCACTAATGTAGTATTTTTTTAAAAATTGAATCCTTTCTATCACCTGTTTGATGTGGTATTATCTTTCTCTGAGGCCTTCAGACGTTCTGGTTTGTAGGACTGTTGGTGGGCAAACTCTTCTGTTCTGTCCCAGAAAGCCCTAATTAAGGTTTTTATAAATCTGGTATTCTTATTTGAAAGTCTCCTACAGTCTACATTAAAAAATCAATATTTATACATAAAAAATAAACACAATTAGAGATACTTTTTATTCCTATATATAGCTAATTTATTTTCATTCTGTAATTTGCACAAGTACTACAGGATAATAAACTTTGGTCCCCAATCAGCTTTCTCATTTTTAACACAACAAGCAAAATGAGATGATAACTTAATTTCTGAGGAAGAAAGAAAACTTTATTGTGGTTATATGTATGGATTATTGGTTATATTTTCTAAATCCAACAGACATAGTAGCATCCAGACTTAAACTCTTTAATATTAGCGCACTAGGGTTGTGGTGGCTTATATTTGTAATTCCAGCACTTTGAGATACCAGGATGGGTGGATTGCTTGAGTTCAGGAGTTCGAGACCAGCCTGGGCAACATGGTAAAACCCCATCTTTAAAAAAGAAAAAAAAAAATTAACCAGGTATGGTGGCATGTGCCTGTGGCCCCTGCTACTCAGGAGGCTGATTTGGGAGGATCACTTGAGCCTGCAAGGTCGATGCTCCAGTGAGCTGAGATTGCACCAGTGCACTCTAGCCTGGGTGACAGAGTGACAGCCTGTCTCAAAAATAAAAAATAAATAAAAATAATATGAGTACACCATAAATAATGGTGTGCATTTAATAAAGACTGTGATGACTCAAAGTTAAAACCAATAATTTTATTATTCTGTATTAGAGAAATGCTCACCTTCATCCTAACTTTCCATATGAACAAGCCTCAATAGCTGCAATTTTTATGTGAAACCATACTGTTCCCAAAGCAAGTATAGGTTGGCAAAAGGCTGAAGAGAGAAGCAGTGGAGGCTTGTTTCTTCTGCATGCAATGTGAGCATATCTACTGGTCTTAGACTGAAGCAGTGGGATGCAGTTGCAGCAACTTTGCAGTATTTGGCTTCTTGGAAGAGCAGGTTTTTAGGGCACATGTCCCATTTAGGAGTGGCTGGTTCAGTTAATTGCATGGGTGAGGTTTTGCTCACAGGATACTTTGTTTTTGACTCATTCTCCTTTGTCTTTAGCATCTTTCTCATCCCCGGAAGGCTCTGCCTGGAAAGAAGGATACTGTAGGAACCACAGTGGACTGTACTTCCACAGTTCTGTTTCACAAAGACCGTCAGTTTCTAGCTATAAAGTTTAGAAGCTGACCTCCCAATCAAGAGGAAGTACTAGCTTTATAATTTGTTCAAGAAACTCTAATCTTAATATTTCAAAGATGTACATGCTTGATAACCTTTTAAACATCAACTAGGTCAGTGATATATTCAGTAGTTACTACTTTGCATGTTTCTACAATGCAATGTGCTTTAAAAATTACCGAATCGATGGAAAGAAAAGATTGCTATCATTTAAGGAGAATTTCATATTGTGCCTCAGAATTCAAGACTGATTTGGTCCACAGGGAAAGGTCAACATACATCCTGATTTCCCTAATAAAATCTTGAAATGTAGCAAGACTATCAGTTTAAATAAACTTTCGTGTAAATATAGTTACCTAGGTTATGCTCCAAAAATTGCGTTTAATTTTCTTGGCTTAATCAGTTCCTCTGCTTCTACGGTTTATTTGTGGCTCCAGCTCTACAAGCTGGAGAATGTATAAGTTATGCTATGGGTTTTTGCTGGGGAAACCAAGTCATTTCCAGAGTCACAACATGGCCTGAGTGATATGGATTCAACAGATACAAGCGACAAAGCACTTTTTGTGTTATATATAACCATGTGATGCATTTATTGCAGAACTTCCCAGAGGCTTTTGGTCCTAACATGCTGAAAATTGTCTTGCATAGTAAGAGTTTGGAGTATGGAGTAAATGGAATAGGGTACACATAGTGACAGAGCCAGGGACTCCAGCTTCCCCTTGCTCCTACCCAGAAGCCTGAGGGATAAGAGCATCAACACCTTGGGACACTTATAATCTATTCATAGGCACATGGTTGATTTATTTCAAGCTACTTCAATAGATCATTTGCAGTCCACCAACTGGCCGAGTTCTCATCACTTGCAGTCAATCACCACGTTAGAATTGAAGAGGACCTAAGAAAACCTTTGGAGTGACCGATCAATTCACAGATCAGACAACTAAGGGAGAAAGCAGTAACATGATAGAGTAGGGAAGGGAGGGACTTTGGAAAGATAACTACTGTTTCATACGTCTGTAATCTTAGTCATGCTCTAAGCTACTCAGGGTCTCCATGTCCTCATCTACAAAATAGAGATAATTATAGCTATCTTGCTATAATATTTTAAGATTAGAGATAATGTATGTGAGTTGCATACCTAGTACAGTAATGTGATACACAATTAATTGCTAATTTGCTAAGTCACTTTCCCCATGTATAGAGTGAGAGTTCAAGCCTCAATTAAAAATCTGTGCCTAGTTCCCAGTTCAGAGTATTGTTTATCTATTGTGGTATCTTGGATATTTCAAACTATTTTGACCTTTTACTTCAATGTGCTTGAGCCTACTAATGTTGTTGTAGCTTACTTCTTTAGTGGTTATCAATTGCCTTGCAACTTTATCTCAGCAAGTAAGTCTGGGGAAAAAGAGATTCTCTTGTAATAATCCTAAAAGCAACCAATATTTGTAGAGCACTTCTAGTTACAGTCTGCTTTCACAGACTTGAAACCTCTGAATAACCTTGAGGAATTTCTACAGCCAGTGTTTTCAACACCCTTAATATACAGATAAGGCAGCTTCAGTCAGTTGTCTGGCCAAGGCCTATTGCGTCTGTGTGATGAACTCAGAGATCTGCTGTCCTTGATCCTGTGTTTTCATTGCTCTGAGTGTCTCACTGCTGCATCTTGCAGTTGAGTGTGGATGGATACACTGATGGTTCAGACACCTAACCATACTTATTGGAGCAGGACTTTTAAGTCATTAGAAAAGCAGGAATCAGGCATGAAGTGATGGTGGAGAAGGTAGTTAAAAGTGTGGTGGAAGCAGATGCAGGAAGAAACTGTAGTGGCGGGAGCTAAGAAAGCTTCTCCAGATGTTTTCAAGCCATCCAGCTTAATTTTAATTTGCTCAAAAGAATAGTGTGATCTGAGGCCTCTGTAAAGTGGCAGGATGCCACCTAACAGTATCACACTTTCCCTTAGGCACAGACTAGGTTTTCTAGTGTTTTGATAAGGTGAAGAAGTATTTTACTAAGTATTGTTTAGCTCTTAAACTCTAAAAAGTTGAAGCGAAATATGCAAAAAAAGTTGAATTGATCCAGTTCAACTAATACTCGTGATAATCTGAATTAATATATGTTATAATTATTTGAAGAACTGATTCATCATGTAGGGTTTCCAAGTTTATTTAACTTGTTTTGAAGACAGAGGAGCTGAACAAAAATAAGAGGTTAAGATTGGTATTAAAAAGAGATTACATGTTAGCTTTGTGAGGTCTAAGAAAACGTATGTTGAATGACACCAAAATCAATGTGTAGTTAAAAATAGAGGATTCATCCTGTGAATTCTGCCCTCGAATTCTTCAGTAGGAATTGGTACAGACCCCCTTCTCCTAGAAAGCACGACTTTTTGATCCTTCAACGAATCGCTTGTTCTTGCTAGGTTAATTTTTTCGAGTTATAAGAGGTTGCACTAGTCTTTGGCTTAACATTTTATTTTAAACTTACTTTAGTAGAATGGTGTAGGTAACAAATGGTAGAAATAATCCTAATTTATTGCACCTATAATATTGATATCAAACATTCTCCTGGACTTTGTGTTCATGTGTGCACATTATCTCCAGTCTACATGACAGGAGTCCCCCCGTTATCTTTGGCTTTGCCTTCCAAGGCTTCAGTTACCTGTGGTCAACAATGCCCCAAAATATTAAATGGAATATTCAATTCCAGAAGTAAACAATTCATAACTTTTAAATTGCTAGCCATTCCGAGTAGAACAATGAAGTCCCCCACCTAGAATGTGAATAATCCTGTGTCCAGCATATCCGTGCTGTATGTGCCACCTGCCTGCTACCGTAGAGAAAAAAACCCAGCACATATGGGGTTTGAGTGTATCCACGGTTTCAGGCATCCCCTGGGAATGTTGCAATATATTTTCCTCTGATAAGGGTTAGGGGGAGGATTACTGTACATCCAGACAAAGTGAGCATTGTAAGTCTTATTTTATATAAAAGGCAACTGAGGCTCAGTTCATTGTGATTGGCTTAGAGTAGAACCCAGCCTTGTCTAACTCAAAAGTCCGTGAAGAAGGATCTTTCACCATTCACATGGTGTAGAGGGGGTGTAAAGACGTTAACATTCAGGAATCCGGTTTAAAAACACAGTTTAAGTACACTTATTTATTCCACAAATGCTTATTGAGATTTTATTAAGTTCCAGGTATTGTTATAGGAACCGAGTCTATGTTAATAAACAAAACCAATAGAGGGCCCCTATTCTCATGGAGTTCTCCTATCTTGTGGGTGAGTTATGTGGTTAATTATTCTTGTAAGGAGAAATACATAAATGCCTGTTATTGTAAGTCCTCAAAGTTTACTTTAAGAAAAGAAAAATAATAATTATAAAAAAAGTTAGAACAGAATGCAGCCATTTTCATTCCTGCATTTTGTCTCTAATGAATGGTTGCGAAGATATTTCTTATAGAGACATACTTTCAACCCTATCTTCAAAAGATAAAGTAATTCCTCCCCACTAGACTTAGCCCTGAATATCCTTTGTGAGGACTCACCAAAAGGCATTTCCTAACTCCCCTGTCTCAGAGTTAGGATCTCTGACTACAGAAAATACTTAATTACACTGAGAACGAAAAATAGCTAAGACTATTTTAATCTTTGTAATGAAGCCACTTAAAATACTGATTGCATGAGAAACAAAGGTATGCTATTTCCAGGAACTGACTTTTTTATGATTCATATTTCTAACATTGTTATTAGTCAGCAGAGAATTAAACGTGATCTCTGAGTGTTTATTTATTTTAAGAAATGCAGACTAATGAAGAGTAACATTTATATATCTAATTAATAGTTAACATTGCAGTCCCTCCTCAATATATGCTTTCTTTCACTGTAAAACATAATTAAACCATCTACTATTTATTGTCCTAGGTACCAACTAATGAGATTTGTGGTACTTAATCTATCCTTGATCTCATCTCTCTGGCAGCCTCTCTGCCTTATTCACATTAATTTTGGTTCCAACAGTCACTACAGATTCTTCCATTCATTACTAACCCCAACTTAGCTTGGATGCACCTGTTCATATTACAAATGCATCTCAAAGTGAAAGATAATCATACTCAATTGCCACTCTTCCTGAGAGTGAAATAGCTGTCAGTCAAGTGGAGAACTTCACTGTGGAATTTTCAGTTTCCTTTAAACTGGGCTTAATGTAACTAGACTTGCCCAGATGTGCCTGAGAAAGAGTGTCAAAAGGAAAAGATCAAAATACAGGCACTAATGAAGCCAAGAATAGTTGCTTATTGTTCTTGATTCTTAGATCCTTTTTTTTTTAATGACATGACAGGCTGACAAGAATTTAAGTGCTTGCCTTTCTTGACAAAGGCTAACTCAGTGTGTTGACATAATTGTGCAAAAGTACCTTACTGAAGTGCCAAATATAACAACAAGGTATAAGACCCGATTGATGTTGCATTGACAAATACAATTCAATCTTTCTTAAGATTTGGCAGCTAATAAAAATTATTCCTAAGAGATTTTAGAAATTCAAACCATGTGAGACAAATCTTGCCTTCATTTCACTTGGCATTTTCATGTTTTGTGCTTAGCTGTCTTTTGGACATCATCTATTGTGGTATCAAGTTTCCATTATTTACTCAACTCTTATTGATATTTTTATTCCCCTTTTTACTCTATTTTACTTATAGCCTGAGGTCTGTAGGACTGGAAGGAAGCCTCACATTCAGAATTTGCAAAAGAGAAAGGTCATTTAAATAAAACTTTCAATAGCCCAACTTCCTGACTTGTGGGTTGGAAGTTATTCTGCCAACTTTCTCCGAGTACAAGAAGTGACCTCAGATGGTAGAGACCATTGCCCTCACATTAAATAGATGACTCACACTTTGTGTATTTCCAGGATGGAGAGTTATTTCCTCCTGTGTTGCTTCCCATGTAGGCAGAGCAGAGAGGTCATCCTCTCACTACTGCCTGACTTCAAAGGAAATTCTAAATTTCAAAGTACATACTATACATGCACACACATATAAAAATTTATTTAGATTTTTGTATCTAGATTTCCATATAAATCTTGTCTGTATTACTACATATAGAAACTTAAATAAGAAATAGATATAGACACTTATCTAGAGACATCTATCTAAATATCTTGAAATTTTGAAAAAAAAATGTCAGTTATTCATTCACAGTGTAGAAGAACAAATACTGAACTGTAAGTTAGAAAACCTGGTCACTTATTAGTAATAGGTCCTTAAACAATACATGAAACATCACTAAACCCAGAGTAGTTTACTCATTGGTATAATAATGATAATAACTCCTGTCCTACATACTAGGTTATTGCAATCCTAAAATAATTATATGTAAAAGTGATTTAAAACCCTTGAAGCCCCCTGCAACAGTAAATTTTTTAAAATTATTTTTTATTATACTTTAAGTTCTGGGATACATGTGCAGAACGTGCAGGTTTGTCACATGGGTATACACGTGCCATGGTGGTTTGCTGCACCCATCAACCCATCATCTACATTAGGTATTTCTCCTAATGTTATCCCTCCCCCAGACCCCCACCCCATGACAGGTCCTGGTGTGTGATGTTACCCTCCTTGTGGCCATGTGTTCTCATTGTTCAATTCCCACGTATGAGTGAGAACATGTGATGTTTGGTTTTCTGTTCTTGTGTTAGTTTGCTGAGAATGATGGCTTCCAGCTTCATTTATGTCCCTGCAAAGGACATGAACTCATGCTTTTTTATGGCTGCATAGTATTCCATGGTGTATATGTGCCACATATTCTATATCCAGTCTAACTTTGATTGACATTTGGGTTGGTTCCAAGTCTTTGCTATTGGGAACAGTGCTGCAATAAACATATGTGTGTATGTGTCTTTATAGTAGAATGATTTATAATCCTTTGGGTATATACCCAGTAATGGGATTGCTGGGTCAAATGGTATTTCTGGTTCTAGATCCTTGAGGAATC
>NW_012112142.1:4557255-4572417 GCF_000951035.1 Colobus angolensis palliatus | reverse complement strand
TTTTTATGGTTTTAGGTCTTACTTTAAGTCTTTAATCCATCTTGAGTTAATTTTTGTATAAGTTGTAAGGAAGGGGTCCAGTTTCAGTTTTCTTGCATATGGCTACCTAGTCTTCCCAACATCATTTATTAAATAAGGAATCCTTTCCCCATTGCTTGTTTTTGTCAGGTTTGTCAAAGATCAGATGGTTCTAGATGTGTGGCATTATTTCTGAGGCCTCTGTTCTGTCCCATTGGTCTGTATCTCTGTTTTGGTACCAGTACCATGCTGTTTTGGTTACTGTAGCCATTTAGTATAGTTTGAAGTCAGGTAGTGTGATGTCTCCCACTTTGTTCTTTTTGCTTAAGATTTTCTTGGCTATACAGGCTCTTTTTTGGTTCCATATGAAATTTAAAATAGTTTTTTTCTAATTCTGTGAAGAAAGTCAGTGGTAACTTGATGGGGATAGCACTGAATCTATAAATTACTTTGGGCCAGATGGCCATTTTCACGATATTGATTCTTCCTATCCATGAACATGGAATGTTTTTCCATTTATTTGTGTCCTGTTTTATTTCCTTGAGCAGTGGTTTGTAGTTCTCCCTGAAGAGGTCCTTCATATCCCTTGTAATTTGTATTCCTAGGTGTTTTATTCTCTTTGTAGCAATTGTGAATGGGAGCTCACTCATGATCTGGCTCTCTGTTTGTCTGTTTTTTGTGTATAGGAATGGTTGTGATTTTTGCACATTGATTTTGTATCTTGAGAATTTGCTGAACTTGCTTATTAGCTTAAGGAGGTTTTGAGCTAAGACAATGAGGTTTTCTAAATATACAATCGTGTCATCTGCAAACAGACACAATTTGACTTCCTCTTTTCCTGAGAGAGGCAGCCTTGTGAGAGATGGCATCCTTGTCTGGTGTTGGTTTTCAAAGGGAATACTTCCAGCTTTTGCCCATTCAGTGGGATACTGGCTATGGGTTTGTCATAAATAGCTCTCACTATTTTGAGATATGTTCCACCAATACCTAATTTATTGAGAGTTTTTAGCATGGAAGGGTGTTGAATTTTATCAAAGGCCTTTTCTGCATCTGTTAAGATAATCATGTGGTTTTTTTGTTGGTTCTGTTTATGTGATGGATTATGTTTATTGATTTGCTTATGTTGAACCTGACTTGCTTCCCAGGGATGAATTTGACTTGATCATGGTGAATAAGCTTTTTGATGTGCTGCTGGATTCAGTTTGCCAGTATTTCATTGATGATTTTCACATCGATGTTCATCAGGGATATTGTCCTGAAATTTTCTTTTTTTGTTGTGTCTCTGCCAGGTTTTGGATCAAGATAATGCTGGCCTCATAAAATAAGTTAGGGAGGAGTCCCTCTTTTCCTAATGTTTGAAATAGTTTCAGAAGGAATGGTACCAACTCCCGTTTGTACCTCTGGTAGAAATCGGCTGTGAATCCATCTGCTCCTGTGCTTTTTTTGGTTGGTAGGCTATGAATTGCTGCCTCAATTTCAGAACTCATTTTTGGTCTATTCAGGGATTCAACTTCTTCCTGATGTAGACTTGGGAAGGTGTACATGTCCAGGAATTTATCCATTTCTTCTAGATTTTCTAGTGTATTTGAGTAGAGGTGTTTATAGTATTTTCTGATGGTAGTTTGTATTTCTATGGGATCAGTGGTGATATCCCCTTTATCATTTTTATTGTGTCTATTTGATTCTTCTCTCTTTTCTTCTTTATTAATCTGGCTAGTGGTCTATTTTGTTAATGTTTTCAAAAAACCAGCTCCTGGATTCATTCATTTTTTTCAAGGGTTTTTTGTGTCTCTATCTCTTTCAGTTCTGTTCTTATTGTAGTTATTTCTTGTCTTCTGGTAGCTTTTGAATTTGTTTACTCTCACTTCTTTAGTTATTTTAATTGTGATATTAAGGTGTGGATTTTAGATCTTTCCTGCTTTCTCCTGTGGGCATTTAGTGCTATAAATTTCCCTCTAAACACTGCTTTAGCTGTGTCCCACAGATTCTGGTACACTGTGTCTTTCTTCTTATTGGTTTCAAAGAACTTACTTATTTCTGCCTTAATTTCATTGTTTAGCCAGTAGTCATTCAGAAGCAGGTTGTTCAGTTTCCATGTTGTTGTGCGGTTTTGAGTGAGTTTCTTAATCCTGAGTTCTAATTCGATTGCACTGTGGTCTGTGAGATTGTTTGTTATGATTTCTGTTCTTTTGCATTTGTTGAGGAGTGTTTCACTTCCAATTATGTGGTCAATTTTAGAATAAGTGTGATGTGGTGCTGAGAAGAATGTATACTCTGTTGATTTGGGGTGGAGAGTTCTGTAGATGTCTATTAAGTCTGCTTGTTGGTCCAGAGCTGAGTTCAAGTCCTGAATATCCTTGTTAATTTTCTACCACATTGATCTGTCTAATATTGATAGTGCAGTGTAAAGTCTCCCACTATTATTGTGTGGGGGTCTAAGTCTTTATGTAGGTCTCTAAGAACTTGCTTTATGAATCTGGGTGGTCCTGTATTTGGTGCATATATATTTAGGATTGTTAACTCTTCTTGTTGCGTTGATCCTTTTAACATTATGTAATGCCCTTCTTTGTCTCTTTTTTTCTTTGTTGGTTTAAAGTCTGTTTTATCAGAGACTAAGATTGCAACCCTTGCTTTTTTTTTTAATTCCATTTTCATGGTTAATCTTCCTCCATCCATTGATTTTGAGCCTATGTGTGTCTTTGCATGTGAGATGGGTCTCCTGGATATAGCACACTGATGGATCTTGACTCTTTATCCAATTTGCCAGTCTGTGTCTTTTAATTGGGGCATTTAGCCTGTTTACATTTAAGTTTAATATTGTTATGTGTGAATTTGATCCTGTCATTTTGACGCTAGCTGGTTATTTCGCCTGGTAGTTGATGCAGTTTCTTCATAGTGTTGATGGTCTTTACAAGTTGATGTTTTTGCAGTGGCTGGTACTGGTGTTTCCTTTCTATATTTATTGCTTCCTTCAGGAGCTCTGGTAAGGCAGGCCTGGTGGTGACAAAATCTCTCAGCATTTGCTTTTCTGTAGAGGATTTTATTTCTCCTTTGCTTATGAAGCTTAGTTTTGCTGGATATGAAATTCTGGGTTGAAAATTCTTTTCTTTAAGAATGTTGAATATTGGTCCCCACTCTCTTCTGACTTGTAGGGTTTCTGCAGAGAGATCTGCTGGTAGTCTGATGGGCATCCCTTTGTGGGTAACCTGACCTTTCTCTCTGGCTGCCCATAACATTTTTTTCCTTCATTTCAACCTTGGTGAATCTGATGATTATGTGTCTTGGGGTTGCCTTTCTCGAGGAGTATCTTTCTGGTGTTCTGTGTATTTCATGAATATGAATGTTGGCCTGTCTTGCTAAGTTGGGATGTCCTCCTGGATAATATCCTGAAGTATGTTTTCCAACTTGTTTCCATTCTCCTCATCACTCTTAGGTACACCAATCAAATGTAGGTTTGGTCTTTTCACATAGTCCCATATTTCTTGGAGGCCTTGTTCATTCTTTTTCATTCTTTTTTCTCTAATCTTGTCTTCATGCTTTATTTCATTAAGTTGATCTTCAATCTCTGATATCTTTTCTTCCTCTTGATCGGTTCAGCTATTGATACTTGTGTATGCCTCACAAAGTTTTCATTCTGTGTTTTTCAGCTCTATCAGGTCATTTATGTTCTTCTCTAAACTGGTTATTCTAGTTAGCAATTTGTCTAACCTTTTTTCATGGTTCTTAGTTAGCTTCCTTGCATTGGGTTAGAACATGCTCCTTTAGCACACAGGAGTTTGTTATTACCCACCTTCTGAAGCCTACTTCTGTCGGTTCATCAAACTCATTCTCTGTCCAGTTTTGTTCCCGTGCCCTGGAGAAATTGTGATCCTTTGTAGGAGAAGAGGCGTTCTGGGTTTTGGAATTATCAGCCTTTTTGAGCTGGTTTCTCCTCATATTCGTGGATTTATCTACCTTTGGTCTTCAGTGCGGGTGACCTTCAGATGGAGTTTTTGTGTGGATGTCCTTTTTGTTGATGTTGATGCTATTCCTTTCTGTTTGTTAGTTTTCCTTCTAACAGTCAGGACCTTCTGTGGTAGATGTGCAGGAGTTTGCTGGACGTCCACTCCAGACCCTGTTTGCCTGGGTATCACCAGCAGAGACTGCAGAACAGGAAAGACTACTATCTGCTCCTTCCTCTGGAAGCTTCATCCCAGAGGGGCACCTGCCAGATTCTAGCTGAAGCTCTTCTGTGTGAGGTATCTATTGACCCCTGCTGGGAGGTGTCTCCTTGTCAGGAAGCACAGGGCTCAGTGAGCCACTTGAAGAGACAGTCTGACTCTTAGCAGAGCTTTAGCACTGTGCTGGGAGATCTGCTGCTCTCTTCAGTGCTGGCAGGCAGGAATGTTTAAGTCTACTGAAGTTGTGCCCACAGCTGCCCCTTCCCCCAGGTGCTCTGTCCCTAGGAGATGGGAATTTTATCTATAAGCCGCAGACTGCAGCTGCTGCCTTTCTTTCAGAGATGCCCTTCCCAGAGAGGAGGAATCTAGAGAGAGAGTCTGGCTACAGTGGCTTTGCTGGGCTGTGGTGGGCTCTACCTAGTCTGCACTTCCTCCACAGCTTTGTTTACAGTTTGAGGGGAAAACAGCCTACTCAAGCCTCAGTAATGGCAGATGCCTCTCCCCCCACCAAGCCAAGCATCCCAGGTTAACATCAGACTTCTGTGCTGGCAGCAAGAATTTCAAGCCAGTGGATCTTAGCTTGCTGGGCTCCGTGGACATGGGATCCGCTGAACTAGACCACCGTGCTTCCTGGCTTCAGCCCCCTTTCCAGGGGAGTGAACGGTTCTGTCTCATTGCTGTTCCAGGCACCACTGGGTATGAAAATAATCTCATGCCACTGGCTCAGTGTCTGCCCAAATGGCCACCCAGTTTTGTGCTTGAAACCCAGGGCCCTGATGGTGTAGGCATCTGAGGGAATCTCCTGGTCTTCAGGTTGAAGACCTGAAGTGTAGTGTCTGGGCTGGAATGCACCATTCTTCAGGTCACAGTCCCTCGTGGCTTCCCTTGGCTAGGGGATGGAGTTCCCTGATTCCTTGCCTTTCCCGGGTGAGACAATACCCCACTCTGCTTTGGCTCACCCTCCATGGGCTGCAGTCACTGTCTAACCAGTCCCAATGAGATGAGCCAGGTACCTCAGTGGGAAATGCAGAAATCACCTGCCTTCTCTGTTGATCTTGCTGGGAGCTGCAGACCAGAGATGTTCCTATTTGGCTATTTTGCCAGCCACCAGTAAAGTTTTGTTATTAAATATGAAAGCTTCTTTTACTTGCCTGCAGTGGTCATAGACTTAGTTTAAGTTCCTTAAGGATCTCTGCTACAGAATCCTGTTGGAAGCCAAAAGCAAACGTGATTTTATGTATAAAAATATTTGTTTTATCTATAACAAACAGCTACAGGAACAAGAAATGCAGTTGGGTGGATAATTATGCATAGAAGAATATTTATAAGAGGTTAAAAAAATGTTAGCATTGTGCCCTATTTGAGGGAGGAATTACACATTTCAGGGTGAAAAGCGTGAGCTGCAGGAGATCTCTGTTCACTGGTGCCGGGACAGCTGTGTGTTTATCTCGGTAGTCTGGCCAACTGGTATCAGCTCTGTTATCACTGATCCCTGCCTTTCCCTCTGCTGTTCTGTGAAAGCCATACAGAATCTCAGCATGCACTTACAGCAAACTGTAGTTTGAATCTTCTCCTACCAAATACATTGGCAGTCGGAAATAACCAATTAGACGGAACACTGAGGTAGATTAAATCTGAACTGATTTGGGTTCCCCCTTGGACATTAGGATTAGTACCTATTTTCATGCCTGTTAGTTCGTGCTACACTTGATTCACTAGTAAGCACAAGGCTCTATCTCCTGAAATAACCAGCACACTCTATGCTCAGCTTTGTTTAGAGCCATTCATCTTAGCTTTCCTTTTTTCCTACATTGGTGAAAGAAACCAAGGTATGTTTGATGGTATTTTTACATTTTCATAATCAGCCTGCACAAATATGTGCTGCCTACTGGCTACACTCTCACACGGATGTTCCCAGATAATCCCAAACACCACCTACAATGATAAGTCACATGCCCTTTTTCGGGACCCAGTTCAGAATGGCCAAGTGCTACTGTGCCTGTTAGTTTGTCCATGGCAGCTGGTTGGTGCTGTGTTTACATACTGGTGTGCTTGCTGAAATTCTGCCCAATCTCTGAAGGTGGTGTTTTTTCAATCAAATTTCTAGGTCATATACTATGTATATGTTGAGGGCTTGGAACAGAGAAGAATTCTTGATGTTTTTATAGTTCTGAACTACCTTCTCCAAAATCCAATATCTTATTAGTATTAGTCAGTCACCATGTCTCCATTCCAAATATTTTGATATCTCTTTTTTTGAAAGGAGGTAGCAAAAACATTTCTGTCATGGGTTAGTATGTAGAGACCACTGTAATAAATCTGCGACATTTTCCTGCCAAGATGTGGCATATTAAATTTAATTGAGATCGAATGAAGTCATTTTAAAATGAATAGAATAGCAGCAAGTAATAAAACTATGGTAGTGTTTTCACACATATTCTGGTATTCGTATATTCACAAGTCTACCTTTCACTCGCTGAAAAGGAAAATGGTGACTCTATCTGTGATATATTAATTGTTTCCTAGAACCTCAAATTCAGGTTCAATTACACTTGGTTAAGTCTTACATCTTTGCTATAAATAATTTATATTTTCCAGAATTTCCTGGTTAGAAGCTTTGCATAACATTTGAAAGATGAACCTCTCTCTGTTTCATCCATGAGTAAAATGCAGTGAAAATTTTCAGAAAGGTTGAATTCCATCTTAATGTTCATGGGTAGAGTTTCTGGAATGCTGCTAAATATCTTAAGAAGTATTTCTTACAAACATATTTAACGTTATACATTTAGAAGAATTTAGCTTAGTGGCAGTATTAAATATTTAAAATAATTCGTAGCTATAAAAATGTACCTTTATGCAATACTTGCATTCTTGAAATTTTGCTTTTCCACATTTCTAGAAATAGAATATTTTTTGAATGATTTAAAACAACTTCAAAAATATATTTTCATACAGATTTATCTTTCAAATATTATAAAATAATTTTTCAAAAGGTGATGTCTCTTCTTTGTGGATTTTTCTTCCAAAAGTCTACAATAAATATGAATTGCTTTTGCTATGAGAAAACATTTAATTTCTTATAAATTTTATAAGTTTCAAGCAATCTAAATATACAACATAAGATCAAACTGTTACATCTTCATACAGTGAATTAATATCCAGTAATTTTGAGTTTTAATGGCAGAGGCTATTTAATGACAGAAAATGTAAATAATATATCACATGATAAAGGCTTGCTGCAAAATAGAAAAAAACTAAATTTTGGAAAGAAAACAATACAAAGGTACACATAAATAAAAGAAAAAATACACAATGAATTGTTAACTGTAGTTGCCTCAGAGTGGTAGAAAGGTGGATGATTTTGCTCTCTTTAAAACTTTCTACATTTTCCAAATTTCTCTGAGAATTATATATTATTGTACATATAGGAAACGCATATTTTAAAATAAAACAGTATATATGTAGTGTTTATATACTTTTTTTTTTGGTCACCCAGGCTGGAGTGCAGTGACGCGATCTCAGCTCACTGCAACCTCTGCCTTCTGGGTTCATGTGATTCTCCTGCCTCAGCCTCCTAAGTAGCTGGGAATACAGGCATGCAGCACCACACCCAGCTAATTTTTTTGTATTTTTAGTAGAGATGGGGTTTCACCATCTTGGCCAGGAAGGTCTTGATCTCTTGACCTCGTGATCAGCCTGTCTCTGCCTTCCAAAGTGCTGGGATTACAGACGTGAGCCACCGCGCCCGCCCAGCCATATACATCCTTAAGAATTCTGTATTTTTACAGGCATGACAAGGAGAGTGCGGCTGATCCAGGCGTTGGAATTTGAACAAGCAAATTCACAGAAGTGTGAAAGAGGACATCACATTCAGTGAATGGCAAGCAGGTCTATAGTGTTGAAGACACATATGGGTCTCGATCATGTAAGAGGACAGGAGCTATGCCAAGAAATGTAGTCTCCATGTAGGGTGACCATACAGACTTGTTTACCTCTGAGAGTCTCAATTTAGTCCTATTATGGCTGTATAATTGTTAATAACACCAAATTATCAAAATTGCCTGGATTCAGATGATAAATTAAGTGGTTACCTTATTTAGCCACTGGGAAACCACTGAAGAGTTATTACCAGGGGATTAACACAGCCAGACTTACAGTCTGGAAAGAGATCCTTGGCTGCATCCTGAAAAGTGCATTTGGGGGGCTGTAGAACTATGGGAAGGAAGATCAGTTAGGATACTGTTGCAAAGTTGGACATTCATGTAAGATAAGTTCAAGGCATTTTAAGATGGAGATGAGTTATTGTGATGCCATTTGTAGAAAGTTCTAGAGCAGCACTATCCAGTAGAACTTTTGGCATTGACAGAAATGTTTTATATGTGTTCTGTCCAGTATGGTAACCAGTAAGCACATGTGGCTAGTGGGAACTTCAAATTAAGTTTTAAGTTATATTAAATATTAATTAACTTAAATTTATGGAATAGCCATATGTGTCTGGTGGCTTTTGTATTAGGCAGCACAACTCCAGATATTTATCTGCTAGGGTATGAGAGAGATCTGGACTAAAGTGTAATATTGTGAGGGATTAGTTAGGTGCCAACTTAATAGATGCACTGGCCAGAGGAGCTTGGATATTGAGAAAAGAGCAGGGTGCCAATATTTAAGGGATTGACAGAGGAGGAGAAGACTGCAAAGGAAGGCTAAAGATTAGTCAAAGTGTTGGGGAAAGGCCTAGGAGAGGAAGCTGGTTTGGTAATCAAAGAGACTGACGGTGTCAAGGAGTGCCTAACAGTGATGAAAGATTTTATGCTTTATGTACTTACCAACTAAGAAAAAGACACTTTGGAAATACTGAAGTAAAGAGATTATAGAGGTAGAATTATATATATATATATATATATACACACACACACACACACACACATACATACATACATACACATTATATATATAAAATATATATTTGGAGACATTATATAGATTATATATATATACACACACATCTTTTAATTGTCATTTTACAGCTCCCCACCATAGCTGCCCTTCATCCTTACCTTCGATGATGACATTTGCTGGCTTCAGGGGAACCAGGGAACAAAGCTGGGACCTGGCAGCCCCACTACACAGCCAGCTGGGGAGAGCAAGTCATAGTTACAAATTATCACAACAATTAGTGCCTTTACTTGGGGGATCTGCAAATTGAGGAGGCTCCAGCTCTTCATTGTACAGGGGTCTATTTGGCAGTGACCTTTCTCTGGATATGATGATATTCCTTCAGCCTGAGGGAATTGATGTTGATGAACCCGGTGGCATCAATTGGCTCATAATCACCCTGCACGTTCATGCTCACCAGTTCCTCATTGTAGAGAGACAGTGGGAACTCCTGGCCAAGGATGCACACCTGGTCCTTGAGGACAGACACCTGCGCTTTCCCTTCCACTCACTCCTGGGCCTTGGCGATGCTGTGGTGGACAAATTCACACTCAGGGCTGTGCCAGAAACCAGTATACATCAGCCCAGCAAATTTCAAGCATCAGCTCAGCAAATTTCAAGCCCAGGCCTTGTTTGATGTGGCGCACTTCCTGATCCATGGTGAAGGCCTCCATATCTAAATAGGTGTGGTAAAGGATGGTGCCTGTGGGGTCTTGCAGATACCTCAAGATTTCATTCTAATGAAGCGGTTCTCTACGATGTCAGTGTGGCCCACACCGTGCTTGCCTGCGACTTGACTCAGGTACCATGAGGAGCTACAAGGAGGTCTGGTGGGTGGTGCCATCCTTGACGTTGGTCATCTTCACTGGTCCCCTTTTGTGAACTCGATCACGAGAATGTCAGAGGTGTTGGGGGCATTGGCCAGGTCCTGGGTCTTCGTGTAGAGACCTGGAGGTGCTTGGTTTTTGGTATTTTGATGGGCTTCGGCGTTGACTAAGGGGAGATATTGTATGTGAACACTTTTCTCTGAGAGTAAAGTTATACAGACTCTATAAAGGTTGAAACATGGAAACTCAGTCTCATTCTGCCACATTCTACCATGCCCAAATCCTTAAGGAACTACATAGCTGACTTCTTGATGCAGCTATTTTCCTAAGAATTGATGGCTTGTGCCAGCCAGGAAGGAAACCTGCTTCACAGGTATAAGGAACTGCTTTTTCCCCCCCTTCTTTGGTGATGTAAGGCAAGAACCTGGAAGTTTGTTCACCATTTCAGTAGGGCAACTGCAGTGAGGGGCCAGCAATGAAAGAAAGGTGGAACCCAAGAAAGGAAGACAGAATCAAAATATCCTCTGCCCTTCCCATCCCCAAGTAAGAATAATTGTTGAAGCAAAACTTACAGATAAAAGTTTATTTTAGGAACATTAGGACTGGAAAGATGCAAACAGCTATGTGTTGATCTGTAAACTTTCTTTTGGAGGGAGGGTCAATATGATGTGGTGGAATAAATAATTGAACTGGATTTCCATTCAATAGACTTGAGTTCTAGTGTTGTTCCTATTGTTGATAAACTAAGTGGCCTCAGTATGCATGCCAGTTAGTTATTTGGAACATAGTTACTCGTAAAAGTAGATTAGTGTTCAAGTTTATGTTTTTTTTAATTTTAAAACTCTATTAGGGTAAAGTTAAAACGCTATTGGCCAAGCTAAAATGATATCTAACATGCTAAAATAAATCTGGATGCATGAAACCCATGTCAAATTTTGTTGACCTGCATGATAAAATTTTACTCACTGTTTCAATGGATGCATTTTAAATGACTTTATAAGATACCAGTGTTAAAATGGATAGTATGGAGATACACTGAGTTATGGAAAGTGAAAAAAAAAGTAAAATACATAAGGAATTATTTTCAAATTATTTTTTAAAGCCACTCCACAAATAATGAGGTTGTTACCAGGCTGAGAACCTGTATGACAAGTTTCAGTTCAAAGAAACTAATGAAGGTTTCTTAATGGTGCCTGGAGGAGTAGACAGTGTAGTGGGTTAAAGTATGCAATATTTTTAATCTTTGGTTTCAAATTTTATTCCATATAAAAAAAGAAAGAAAAATATTAGGGTTTTCCAGAGAAACAGAACCAATAGGATATATAAAGAGATACATAAGAGGGGGTTTATTATAGAAATTGGCTCACAGGATTATGGAGGCCAGAAGTGCCATAACTGACTGTCTGCAAGCTGGAGAACCTGGAAGGCTGGTGGTGTAATTCAGTCTGAGTCTGAAGGTCTGAGAACCAGGTGAGCCAATGGTGTAAGTCTCGGAGTCTGAAGGCTAAAGAACTTGGAGTTTTCATGTTGGAGGGCAGGAGAAAATGGACATCCCAGCTCCAGAAGAAAGAGTGAATTTGCCATTTCTCTACCTTCTGCTTCTATCTGGCTCTCAAAAGACTGGGTCATGCTCACCCATATTGATGAGAGCGATCTTCTTCACTTGGTCTACTGACTCCAAGGCTCATCTCTTCTGGAAACATCCTCACAGACACACACACAATGTTTTACCAGCTACCTAGTTACCCCTTCACCCAGTAAAGTTGGCACAGAAAAAAGATAAAGAAAGAGAGAGGCAGAGAGAGAGAGAGAAAACAGAAAGGAGAAAAGAAGTAAGAAATTTGCAAAGAAAAGAGAAAAAATGAAAGGAGAAGAAAAGAAAAAGGAAGAAAGAAAAGGAAGAATGAAGGGAAAATAAATTAGCTGTCGCAAGAAAAGTTTGGCGTGGTAGAACATAATAACTAGAGTTTTAGTACTTAATCCTCCATTAACTGTGTGACCTTGTGTAAGTAATCACACATCTCTGGACTTTTTCTCGTCAGATGAGGGGTTTGAACCAGAATTTTTTAGAGTCCCTTCCAGCTCTATAGTGTTACAACATTGATAATGTAACTCATATGGCCCAAGACTGTTGATTTGTGTTGTTCAGAAAATGCCAAAAAATAGTACAGTCATGTGCCACACAATAACATTTCAGTCAACTATGGATGGCATATATGACAGTGGTCCTATAAGATTACAATGGAATGGCATGTTTCTATTGCCTAGTGATGTCATAGCTGTCATAATGTCATCATGCAACACCTTACTCACATGTGTGTAGTGATACTGGTGTAAACAAACCTACCATGCTGCCAGGCATATGAAAGTCTAGCACATACAATTATGTACAGTGCATAATTCTTGATGATAATAATAAACAACCATAGTACTGGTTTATGTAGTTGCTATGCTTTTTGTTGTTATTTTAGAGTGTGCTCATTCTACTTATATATTAAAAATGTTTACTGTAAGACAGCCTCAGGGAGACCCCTTCAGGAGACATTCCAGAAGAAGGCATTGTTATCATAGGAGATGACAGCTCCATGCGTGCTATCGCCCCCGTAGACCTTGCAGTGGGACGAGTTGTGCAGGTGGAAGACAGTGATATTCATGATCCTGACCCTGTATAGGCTAGACTTGTGTGTGCTTGTATCTTAGTTTTTTAACAAAAAGTTTAAAAAGTGAAATGAAAAATTAATAGAAAAAAGTATATGGAATAAGGATAAAAAGAAAGAAAATATTTTTGTATAGCTGTACAATGTGTTTGTGTTTGTTGTTGTTGTTGATGTTGTTTGAGATGGAATCTCACTCTGTTGCCCAGGCTGGAGTGCAGTGGTGTGGTCTTGGCTCACTGTAACCTCCACCTCCCGGGTTCAATTGATTCTCCTACCTCAGCTTCCTGAGTAGCTGGGATTACAGGTGCCTGCCACCATGCCCAGCTAATTTTTTGTGTTTTAGTAGAGATGGGATTTCACCATGTTGGTCAGTCTGGTCTCGAACTCCTGACCTCGTGATCTGCCCACCTCAGCCTCCCAAAGCGCTGGGATTACAAGCATGAGCCCCTGTGCCCGGCCCAGTGTGTTTGTGTTTTAAGCCAAGTGTTATTATGAGAGTTAAAAGTTAAAAAATTAGTTTATAAAGTAAAAGAGTTAGAGAAAGTTAATTTTATTGTTGAAGAAAGAACATTAAAAAATAATGTTACTATAGCCTAAGTGTACAGGGTTTATAAAGTCTACAGTGGTGTAGAGTAATGTCTTAGACCTTCACATTTACTCACTGACTCACCCAGGGCAACTTCCAGTCATGCAAGCTCCATTCATAATAAGTGACCTATATAGGCATACCATTTAAAAATCTTTCATCCTGTATTTTTTCTTTCTCTTTTTTTAAGAAATAGGTTTGGAGGGTTTTTTGTCCTTCAACATTTAAGTTTGGGGTACATGTGCAGGATATGCAGGTTAGTTACGTAAGTAAATGTGTGCCATGATGATTTGCTGCACAGACCATCCTATCACCTATGTATTAAGCCCAGCATCCATTAGCAGTTCTTCCTGATGCTCTTCCTCCCCACAACCCCTCCTCTGACAGGTCCCACTGTGTGTTTTTTGCCTGCATGTGTCTATGTGTTTTCGTCATTTAGCTCCCACTTATAAGTGAGAACTTGCGGTATTTGGTTTTCTGTTCCTGTTAGTTTGCTGAGGATAATGACTTCCAGTCCATCCATGTCCCTGGAAAGGACACTATCTCATTCCTTTTTATGGCTGCATAGTATTCCATGGTGTATATGTATCACATTTTCTTTATCCAGTCAATCACTGACAGGCATTTAGGTTGATTCCATGTCTTTGCTATTGTGAATAGTGCTGCAATGAACATATTCATGCAATGAAAACAGCAATATCCTTATAACAGAATGATTTATAATCTTTTGGGCATATACCCAGTAATGGGATTGCTGGGTCCAATGGTATTTCTGCCTCTAGGTATTTGAGAAATCACACTGTTTTCCACAATGGTTGAACTAATTCACACTCCCACCAGCAGTGTAAAAGCATTCCTTTTTCTCCACAACCTGGCCAGCATCTGTTGTGTTTTGACTTTTTAATAGTAGCCATTCTGACTGACATGAGATGGTATCTTGATGTGGTTTTGATTTGCATTTCTCTAATGATCAGTGATGTTGAGCTTTTTTTCATATGTTTGTTGGCTGCATGTATG
Source organism: Colobus angolensis palliatus (assembly GCF_000951035.1). Lineage (NCBI taxonomy): Eukaryota > Metazoa > Chordata > Mammalia > Primates > Cercopithecidae > Colobus > Colobus angolensis. The sequence continues at coordinate 4,558,220 of NW_012112142.1, read as the reverse complement.
TCTTCTTTTAAGACGTGTCTGTTCATGTCCTTTGCCCACATTTTAATGGGGTTCTTTGCTTTTTTCTTGTTTGTTTAAGTTCCTTGTAGATTCTGGATATTAGACCTTTGTCAGATGGATAGACTGCAAAAATTTTCTCCCGTTCTGTAGGTTGTCTGTTCGCTGTGATGATAGTTTCATTTGCTGTGCAGAAGCTCTTTAGTTTAATTAGATTCGATCTGTCAATTTTTGCTTTTGTTGCAACTGTTTTTCACATTTTCATCATGAAATCTTGCTCATGCTTATGTCCTAAATGATATTGCCTAGATTTTCTAATAGAGTTCTTTTAAATTATACTTTATGTTCTAGGTACATGTACACAACGTGCAGGTTTGTTACATGTGTATACATGTGCTATGTTGGTGTGCTGCACCCATTAACTCGTCATTTACATTAGGTATATCTCCTAATGCTATCCCTCCCTGCTCCCCCGACCCCATGACAGGCCCCGGTGTATGATGTTCCCCACCCTGTGCCCAAGTGTTCTCATTGTTCAATTCCCACCTATGAGTGAGAACATGAGGTGTTTGGTTTTCTGTCCTTGTGATAGTTTGCTGAGAGTGATGGTTTCCAGCTGCATCCATGTCCCTACAAAGGATGTGGACTTATCCTTTTTTATGGCTGCATAGTATTCAATGGTGTATATGTGCCACATATTCTTTTTTATTATTATTATTATACTTTAAGTTCTAGGGTACATGTGCACAACATGTAGGTTTGTTACATATGTATACATGTGCCATGTTAGTATGCTGCACCCATTAACTCGTCATTTACATTAGGTATATATCCTAAGGCTATCCCTCCCCTCTACCGCCTCCCCACAATAGGACCCAGTGTGTGATGCTCCCCTTCCTGTGTCCAAGTGATCTCATTGTTCAATTCCCACCTATGAGTGAGAACATGAGGTGTTTGGTTTTCTGTTC